>NC_089758.1:5189233-5231733 GCF_040412425.1 Macrobrachium rosenbergii
TAAAAAACGGAGTGCGCCAGCGAGGAGTATTATCAAGTCTCTTTTTCTGAATATATACCGATACATTCCTAAGGAGTATTTCTGAAATTAAGGTTGGCTGCCGATTGGGTATTTTAAATTTAAAAATCATTGCATACTCTGATGATATTGCGTTGCTTGTCCCCTCAGCAATTGATCTTCAAAAATTTACAGATACAGCTTATGAGGAAGTTTTCAGTATTGACATAGATTTTAATCCAGCAAAGACAACATGCATATTTTTAATATTAAAGTGAAAGAAAGTAAAAATATCACCCCATTTCAAATAGGTATTAATGAGGTTGATTATGGAAAATCATTTAAGTAAATGGGATATGTTGTAACGTGTGATTTGAATTATAATGGCGACATAGTTCGGACAAGAAGTAAATTTTACGCTGAATTCAACACGATGTTGAGAAAACTTTGTATTGCAAATAAGGAGGTGAAGATACTTTTATTTAAACAATTCTGTCGACAGATATATGGCTGCGAAATGTTGGTGGTTCGTGCTCCTCGAATTTAACAGAAGTTTTGGTCTTGGCTTCCTTGAGGCAGTCAAAAAAGGTTTTAAACCTCTCATATCTTAAGAGCAACCATTATGCTTGTCAGGGGAAACAGACTTTAACTTTCCAATATTTTATGAATAAATTTAAGATTATGTCAGCTTTGCGGTTGCTAAGCAACCCGTGTGATTAGATTTTATGCATTTTTTATATATATATATTCGTTTCTCTTTAAAGGAAGCGTGCGAGATTTAAAATATTTTATGATATAGATTCTTTATTGTACAACGATAAAGCTGCTGTTTTAGCAAGGGTTTTGTTTTGTTCAAAATAATGAAAAGCAGATGAGGAAATTTTATTATGTACGTAATGAATTTAGTGATGGTTATGTTTTTGTTATGTGGTTATTTCTGTGGCCTTTCAAGGCTTTTACATGTCTCCTTTGACATTGCATCAAATATGGTGAACGTAAATCTTAGAAAGTTGATAAGACTGCAATGTTATGGAAGTTTTGAGTGATATCCTGTGTGTTTGTTTGCATGGTTTTATGCTTCATAAAGATATTGTACCAATGTGATTAGTCATGAATATTATATGTAAATATGTATATGTTGCGACTTGAGCTATTTTGTATCACTAATTTTTCTTCCTATGTATCTTGCATATGAAATGTATCTATGTATCTTCCTCATACAAAAATACACACTCAACTTATTTTACAACCGTGGTTTGTGTTAATTATTTTTCCATTTCATCTTTAAAAAACAGGCATTCAGACGCGGGTGTTAAAAGAAAAATAGGTTGAAAGGCGGGGTGGGAGGCTGGTTACTTTCCAAAGGGTAAATGCTGAAATCGAGTCACTGCAGTAGCAGTCTGACAGATATGAGCTTGAGCTGGAGGCAAAAGTCGTAATGAAGGTGTAATTATATAATGTTCATATATGTGATTTTCCTTGCAACATAACTCCTACATACTCATTGTGCCCAAAGTTTTATGGGATAGAACTTGAGGAAGGGCTATTTTTATATGCAACTCCTTAAACAAAAACAATTAGGGTTTGATTATGACATTTTTGAAACATAAAAATTTTATACTTCTCCCCAAGATTTCATAAGCTGAGGCAAAATGACTTATAGGTCATTAAACGTGACATGTGTTTTGATGGACGTAAGCTTCCCGATGCCGATAATTGCCTTAGACTGTCAGCATTGTGGATACCCCTACCCCGTAATTACTTGGTAACAGGCGATTACTGTCTGATATGTCCTCGTTATAAGCACTGAAGCAAAACAAAACATGAGATTGTTCGAGACAAGAGGAGGTTACATAAACATCACATTAGAGCGGGTCGATTGACATGCCTCATTCGGAGTTAGGTTGCGTTCTCGTTGGACCCATTCCGAAACCACTAAGGAAAATGGTAATAATTCAGTTGAGGTTTGTTGGAAATACCCATCACTGTTTTTCCAGTGTGGCGTTAAAGAAAAGACGACTTTGCCAACATTCTTCATCAACATATTGTGAAGAGCGGAAAGTCATGGGGGGACAGGAAGGATTTCCAGTCTTCTTCTTCCCCTCTTTCTTACAGAGGCAAATGGGGGCCGGACCCAGATGAAAGTTTCAGTGCCTAACTTGAACGACTTTAATCCAGTTGAGATTTGCTGGAAATTCTCTCCTTCCTGTTGCACCTCTCGGCCACCAAAGGGGAAGAATGGGATCGCATGATGCAAAAATACCAAGAGACTGTGAAGAAAGATAATAGAAAAAAGATTTGCTTAAATGCTCATATTTTCACGCCCGCCTTACATGAAGAGCCAACTTTAGTTATGAGATTCTCCCGATTTTTGCTTTTTTCTCTGTTTTTGTAAGAAAGGCATTTATATTATTCATGTTTTACCTAAAGTTTAGTTTAGGAGGGTCGTATATATTAAAATTGCACTTGCTCCCTTGTGTTCTCATGTTGAATCTTTGCTTTCTTGAAATTTCGGTGTGGCTGTTAGAATATCCTGGTTTGTGAAACTAAACGATCCAGTAAAAATGTTTAATTGAACATTATCATTCCTTAGAGTTTTTTAGAATAATGATTATATCACTGATTATTAATATTGTTGATGTTCTTGTAGCTGCTACTGTTGCTGCGGTAGTATTAGTTTTGTTATTCTCCATCATTATAGTTGTGCGTTCCATAACTCGTGCTTTCAAGAATAATTTGGTGAAGTATCACATGGCCTAAGAATTGCCTTGTGGCTTAAAGTTCGCTAATAAGCAGCAAAAGGAAAGTGACAAATTATTGATAAACACTTGTGCCTAAGTCCTAGAGACTGAACTATGTTTGATCAGCCCCCAAGGGCATTTTCACCCAAGTGAGACCCTGGAGAGCAAGACATTGGCTACTGATGGTTCAGGAGGTAGACCTATGCGTTCCCCTTAACTCCCCATCCCCATCTAACAAGGACGGTAAGGCTATCACCGAGACCTTGGGCGTGATAAGTCAAGGCCAATGCGGTAGAAAATTACTAGCATTAACACTGAGCTGTCACGATTTTTGCCTTATTATAATTAAGAATTATTAAGCGTGTTGCTTGCTCAGTTCATTAGCATGATTTGTAGAAGTACCTGCCCTCATTGTAGACGTACACGCGTGCGTGCGCTCGTCCGTATTGGACTTGATTTTCTCAGGTTATTTGAACCAGCATTTTCTGTGAACTCCTTCTATGCTTTTAGTTGCAATCGCGTGCTGTTGGTGGCCTTATGTTCTTGTAATAACCTTAACACACGCCTTTGTGCATATCAGAGAGACTTTTATCACCTTCTCTAAAAAAGAAATAAAACGAGTCATTTCTATTTTTTTCCTGTACTTCGTTACAGCTTATCAGGAAAGAGCAACTTTTCCTTGTTGTGGTCTTGCAATATCTTGCACGCAGGGTACAGCCTTTCTCGGTAAAGCATGCGCCATGTCTTGCTTTATCTGTAATAGTTGGTTTGTGCTAATCTTCCTATACCTTTCTTTTGTGTGTGACCTTTTATGCGCAGAGCTTAATTAACGTTGATATATGATGCGTTTGTATTTTCATATAATTCTGTCTTCATGAAAGCCTGCTTCTGTTAGTGTTTCTGGGGAATAATGAGGTTACGCGACGAATCATGAACTGAGTAAATTTTTCCTGGAAAATGCTTTCAAAATATCCATATTTTCTTCAGCCAAGAGCGAAAAGGTGCTCTTATTTAAAATATTCACATTACTCTCATAAATATTTAAGGTAGCAAATAATAATTGGTCTCCTTTCTGTAAGGATTTTAAGTGCCTAGTAGACGCCTTAATATATTTCAAGAATTTCAGAGGTAGACCTTAGATATTCTTAGACTATTTGAATATTCATTTCATTGACAGTGAGTTTGTACCAATCCAATGTTCTGTCAAATATTTTAACAAATATTTATCTATTTGCTAAGAGTAATCAAGTTTCACAGTAAAAGAAAAGAACATCCATGTTGGAGCGGATGAACATTATGGCATGAATCTTACTCTTTATATATCTTCCAGGTAGCCTATAAATATGGAAGGTAATAAATTATTTTTTTATATATAAATGTGAGGACCTCAACGGATGGACATTGAAACTGCGTCTTAATGTCTCCGTGGTATGGTCAGCCTTTACTTTATACAAGATGTGGCTGCTTACATGTTTCTTGACCAGTGAAGTCAAGGTTATAAAGAATGTGCAGGAAATAGACTATTTTAGGCCATTAAACAGGTAGTCACTATAGTTTCAATTGATGAAATATATTTTCATCGGCGATTATATTTCCTCCAACATAATTCCTCAGTGTTCCTATAGCAGAACTCAAAATTACATTTCATATGTAAGCCAGTGAATAAAGAAATATTTGTGAAAGTAATATGACAAACGCTGGTTCTCCCATGTAAAAAGTATAACATATATAGTACTCTCATTTTCTTTGACCCCATTACAGGTTGATTTTCCTACGTGTTTTTTTTTATCACCGTCAGCAGGTATTATAGGGAACACTGCTTGTCTATGGCGATGGCGGAAAAAAGAACCTATCTATATGGTACAGATGACCAGGAATTCCCTTTACCGTGTTACATTATAGCATTTTAGCATTTCCATAATGAAGAAAAGCCTGAATATTCCACGTACGTCTTATTACCACAAAAGTGTTTCAACCGGATTATCTTACCATTTCATGTTACGTCTAGAAGCCCATTGCGTAGTCACCACAAGCCTGGGTTGGATTAATGTATGTTTAGTATCGAAATACATTTGTCGAGGTCCCCCATGATAGTATAACATGGGAATCGCCTTGTTACATTAAAACATAAACCATTCAAACGATCTGTTTGATTAAGGCAGATATTTGAAAGACCGGAGAAGGTTCGAAGTTTGATTATGAATGATTTTCTGCCAAATATAACGCTGAGTGTACTCGAAGGATATCAGCTTTAAGCGTCCTTTGGTTATACGTCTGCAATAGTTTCTGTTACTCTTCAGTAGACAATTAGAAGTGAAGAAGTTTAGGAAAGTACGAGTTCCACTTTTACCATTCAAGTGGGGCAGTCAAGTGTGTACAGGCAAGCTGAATGCCACTTTACAGTAGTACTTGTTATTGGTGTTCAGTGACATGGTTATGCTGGTGTAAAATATGCATACATAAATACATACATATATGTATATATATACACATACATACATACATACATACATACATACATATATATATATATATATATATATATATATATATATATATATATATAATATTCTGTACAGTTTTGTGCTGTTACAACATTCCTTAACATTCTCGTGATATCACTATTCAGGGTAATTAGTCTTTGGTTGCTTCTGCATTAACCATATTTTTGGATTATTCGGAAAGTAATAATGGCTGTTGCTGCTGCTGCTTCTTCTATTTCGTTTTCGCCTTTTCTTCATTATATTCTTGCTCTTCCTCCTCTCAATCTCTAACTTTTTTCTGTCAGCACTCCTGTGTTACGTATCTTAATAGAAATGTAGCTTTACTTTAGATCAGATTCAATATTCCATCTTTATTGGCCAGCTTTTAATCCAGACTTTTCCGCCACGTATTTCCTCGCCTCAATTTTATTAAGAGAAAGGTTTGGGCCTGGGGATTCCTTAATTAGTGCGTGTGAACATTCATGAGATTTAGAGCTACCAACTAATCCTCTTCTAACTAATGGTCAGCGTTACTGCGGATTTGCACTTAAAAGAAAATAAGTAAAAAAAGTGCACCGAAGTTTCTTCGGCGCAGTCGAGTTTTCTGTACAGCGTATAATGCTGTGTGAAACTCTCAGCCAAGGCCCATGAAACTTTCAGCCTCGGCCCTGTGGTGGCCTGTGCTGTTGGCACCAATAGCGGTGCCAAACGCACGAGCATGGTTAATTTTAACCATAAATAAAACAAAAACTACTGAGGATAGAGGGCTGCAATTTGGTATGTTTGATGATTGGAGGGTGGATGATCATCATAACCTATTTGCAGCCCTCTAGCCTCGGTAGTTTTTAAGTTCTGAGGACGGACAGGAAAAGCGCGGACGGACAGACAAATAGCCATCTCAATAGTTTTCTTTTACAGAAAACTAAAAAACTGCTGCTACCTTCCGGTCACCATTACCATTCTGTTGCTGTTATATATATATATATATATATATATATATATATATATATATATATATATATATATATATATATATATATATATATATATATTATATATATTATATATATATATATATATATATATATATATATATATATATATATATATATATATATATACTGATATGAGTGCTTTTATAGTGGCTGTTTCGTTGGCTTGTTTGTTGCTCTGTCGAGTGTGAACCACAATTATGACGTGATCCTGGACTAATGACTAATTCCATCAAACTTGTTGGTGGTCTGCATCTGAATCCAAGAATGGTTATCAGGTTTCTTCTCTTCAGTGAAATGGAGTGGGAACCTTCACTTTTCCTGCTAAGTATATGAATGGGTATTGCTCCAAGAACAGTGCAAATTCAGATATCGGCCAACAGCAGCGATTTTTGCCACTGTAGGTACTCTGAAATTTATTTTGGTAACGTTGGAGTTGTAACAGTAGCGTTGCTTCCAGTAAGGGGGGAGCCAGTTTCCTGTTAAAGGGGAAGGTGTGAGTAAGAAGCGCTTTTTGTTCGTTGCGCATCTCTCGTTTCTTCGGATTTCTGTTATTTATTTTTGTTTCTCATGACGTGGAATTCCAATAAATCTCATGAAATTAACATTTCAGTTCTTTTTTTTCTCCCTGCTTATGTTTTTTTGTGCCCTCATTTGCAGAGTTGTAAGTGATTTCTTATGGGTGGATACACACACGAAAGTTGATTCACTCAACAAAAATTGGGTACTTTTAGAATTATTAAAAAAACAAAAATCTAAAATAAATAAAAACTCCATCCACTCAGCATCCCAAACTTTATAGATAAATAATTACGACGTTGCTCTAAATGCGTAAACTTTTTCTCGTCATAGCGTTGTCTGTTTTATGCAGCAGGCTCGGAACAATTTCTCTAACGTTAAATATTTTGTATCGGAATTAGACCAAAAAAACATTCCGGGGCAATCGATCGGTTATGTAAGCAGCGACGCAAGTGTTTTTCTTTTTCTATCTGGTGTTGCTTTCTGGGTTACTGTTTTTTTTTTTTTTTTTTTTTTTTTTTTTTTTTTTTTTTTTTTTTTTTCTAAAGGGGCCCATGCGCTTGGCAAACGTGTAGATTTTTGTAACGTTTCTAACAATTGCTACATTGTGTTCCCCCCAAAAAAAAAAACAGCATTTTATAATAGTAGAAAGCCTGTTTACGTCTCAGTGTATTCACGACAGAGCTTTGTACGCTCGTTTTCTTAGGATATTTAGATCACCATGACAACAGTTGAACGTCATATACACTGTCCAAACTACAATACGTTGAATAGAACAGAATTTCCTCAGCTGCCGGAACGAAAATGGTAATTGAAGTCTGTGTCTTTCTAATCCTAACTGTAGCTACAGAGTTCATTTCGGCCTCATCACCCTGCTGTGTTATGCAAGGCCGAGAGAGACAAGGTCTGCCTAATTGGGTGGAGTCGCCTCCCACCTGGGGTAACTACGTAGGCGATGACGTATCTTAGAGGTACCTTCTCATTACGGCAGTTCACCTGCTGACGCAGTAAGGAGAAAGACAAAACTCCGCCTACATGGCGGATTTTGGGGGGAAGTGACCAGACCTTCTCTTCCTCTTGGCCGTGGGGCCAGCACCTTGTTTGCGGATTGTGGCTTCTGCAGCCTTAATTACGACACAGAATATGAAGGTTGTAATCAGGAAGCTGTGTTTTCGCTTTATAAGCATAAGCAGAGTCATTCCGAGATACATCTTTGTATTGTAACTCATTAAATAACTCATTTAAGAGATTCGTGCAATTTCCAAAGTCCCTGGGCATTAACCATGGAGATACATCTTAACATCAGTTTAATTAACTTTAATTCTGCTTATTTAGTATGGCTCAGTTTCTGATATTTTTACTAAATATTTTCTATTGCATCGGTTGAAACATCTTAAATTACTTTAATTCTGTTATTTAGTATGGCTCAGTTTCTGATATTTTTACCTAAATACTTCTTTTCTATTGCATCGGTTGATACATCATCATTAGTTTACAACTAATTCTGTTTTTAGTATGGCTCAGTTTCTGATATTTTTACCTAAATACTTTATTGCATCGGTTGATACATCTTAACATTAGTTTAAGTAACTTTAATTCTGCTTATTTAGTATGGCTCAGTTTCTGATATTTTTACCTAAATACTTCTTTTCTATTGCACCGATTGATACAGGTTAACGTGACGAAAAGGAAAAGAGGAGCGTAACAGCTTTTTTCTCTTTTGTTGCGGGGGGGGGAGTGGGTGAAGGCCTGCACATGATGAGTCGTCAGTACCCATTGCCTCTTGAGTCCTTTATATTTTTAATGGAAGACGGATCAAGGAAAAACGTCAATTGGGTAATGAAGAATAGTAAAAAAAGTATTGGAAAATGGCAATTCTATAACTGTTTTCCAACATCGGCACCAACAGCGTTGATAACAACTAGATGATTATAACATGAACAGGAAAACAGAAGTTTGGGATTGTAATAATGAAATATTAATGTAAAACAACAGAGGTGATACACCAATCTCATCCCCACCAGTCCTGGATTATATAGAACGTAAGCGAATGGTTCATATAAAGCTAAATATAATTTCTTTGAAATCAGATCCCTTTGTTAATGATGAATGTATCGTTATGTACAACCCTCTTTCAATCAGCTGCTGTTAATTAAACTCTCTCTCTCACTGTCACTTGACCGCTAACTTCGCTGCTGTCCTTGACAGTGAAGTATAAAAGAGGTCACAGTTCATCTATTACTGTGCAGCTCATGTCCCTCTTCTTTTGTGTGTGTGTGTGCGTGTGTGTGTGTGTGTGTCAGTGTCCTGATCAGTTTAGGAAGGGCCGCCATCTTGTTGGTGGTCGGATCATTTTAGATTTTGGAAAAGGCTCACAGACGTTCGTCCTGACCAGGGGGTTGCATGCAAGTTTGATCAGTGTCTTTTAATTCGTCTATATTTTGCCCACTAGGTCACTAGGATCAAGACTTTTCGAATTACCGAACTTTCTAAGTCTTGAAGTCTTGTTCATGTGCATTTTGGCCCTTTTTCACTCACTGTTTTTGGTCTGTCTGGGAAGAAGCGTACCTTGCTTAGCCTGGTATGTTCCCATGCGTCGATCTGATACAGAGTTCGGTGCCAAAAAACAGGAGATACTTATTTACCGAAAAATTTGGCTTTTGTGGCTTTTATTACTTAAAAACTTATAAGAGAGAAAGAGATGAAGAGAAGGAGCGATTTGAAGAGGGGGAAAGCGGAAGGCTGCAACGAAGTATTATGGGAAAATTATAGTTTTTTTTTTTAAATGGTAATATATACTGTTGGAATTTCTGCGAAATATATTTTCAGTATGCGTTGTTTAAGCAGGTTATAAATTAAGAAATGAAACAGTTTACAAAAGTAAAAACGCGGACCCAAGCGCTTGCAGTTAGTTTCTCCGTACAGAGGTGATAAAACACTGGTATATCTGGGGAAAAAAAGGTTGATAAGCATTATTAATAAAACGTCTGAGGAAAATAATGGGTCTTCGTGGCTGAAGAAAGACTGGACCTTAGTACTTAGAAAAGTGCAGGAATCCATGCAAAGCAGAAGTAAATACTTGAATTTATGTTCGCGAAGTTCTGGACAGCTATTTATTCAGCAACAGAATGTGCGAAGGTTTGTTTCTTTTCATGTTTTTTCATGAGGGTGACATTTCTTGACCCGTAAGATACTACTGTAATAGGTTTAGTTTTCTTATCCGCTCGTTTTTGGGTGGAAATTTTGAGAAAAAGTAACGTGATTGATAAATTGTGTATAGTCAGCATTTAAATGTATTTGCTTCATGTGTGGAATAATATATAGTAATATCTGAAGTAAAATTACCATTAACATTACTTTCACAATATTCCGTTTCTCTCAAAAGGGGTAGGTAGGGGTAGTTGGGGGGTGGGGGGCTTACTCTAGGCAAACCCAAGAAGCCAGTCAACTGCTGCAATCTTCTGATAACTACTGAATGAAGGATGAGCCCGCATTATCAGTGAGTTTCCTTTTTCCTCAGTATAGTGCACTATTGCCAGGACTCCCATCTGGCCCAGACCTTCTTTTATGCTCCTTTTCCTTAATTTTCTGGGCCAGTATGCCGGTTTTCCTCCTGTTACTTTCTTAATCAATACTTTTCTGACGGTTGCTTTTTTTTTTCTTCCACTTTGAGATCTCAAGGTTCCCAAATAGACAAAAAAAGAAAAAAAATACTTTCGGCCACCTCACGTATGAGCGAAGACTACAGGATTTAAATACTGCAATGAAACATATGTTGCCGTTATGATTACTGTTATTTTTTGTACTGGTCAATGTGTATGTGTTCACTGGCAATTTCAGTAGTCCCCAGTGAGCTGTTTCACGGGGAAAATTAATTATAAACTGAATATATCCGTTTTGCGTTAAATGAGTGTCCTCCTGACGTAGAATTAGTTATCAACTTTCAAATGTTTATTACGACATTGAAGAAAAGTGCTTCTACCATCTTTTAATCCAATTTTTTCATAACTGCCATCATTATTTGTATCTAAAAGAACAGCTTTATTATCAATAATAATTAAGTCAGCGAATAATGCTAATAATTGTCAACTTTAGTCAGTTTTTCTCAGTGCCAAGAAAAGGCCTTTGAATTAGTGTTGATTTTTTTGTCCGTTTGGCTGAATTGTCTTTCCGTGACGTTCACAGCGATTTGCTTTCAGGCTGGCTAATAGTAAGACTGACAGATCTGACTCGCTTTATCTTTCACGGAGGTCTTCTTATAACACTGTTAATCCTCTTCTTTGTTAATGTTTTCTTTTTCGTGATGTTGATTAGAAATTTGATCAGTCCCATTCAGCTGCATGATTCCACTTTCGTGAAAGAGGAAAGTTTTTAACCGTCCAAGTCTCTGATAATGATAAGTTAAGTATACCTTAGTTTAACCAGACCACTGAACTGATTAACAGCTCTCCTAGGGCTGGCCCGAAGGATTAGACTTATTTAGCGTGGCTAAGAGCCAGTTGGTTACCTAGCAACGGGACCTACAGCTTATTGTGGAATCCGAACCACATTATAGCGAGAAATTAATTTCTATCACCAGAAATAAATTCCTATACCGACCCGTCCAACGAGGATAATAATGCACTGTTTCGTCATATGGCATATACAGATACTTTCCAGTTTCATTATAAGATACTACGCTCAGTGTAATACCTGTCCTTTTTCATGATAGGTCAGCTTCGTAAGGATGGTGAATGGCCTCCTTAGGCATAGGAAAGCTGTCAAGTAATGCGCAATACTTAAAAAGAGTCACGTAAAGATAAAAATCTTTGCATGGGGTGAGGAAAAGCAGTTGGTTGACTGATCTAGAATTACAGGTTTTGCGTTCAGTATCGGATGTTGAACAGAAGTTAGGCTGGCCTTCGTTACTGAGATATTACACGCAGCGAAGATCAAAGTGGAACTTTTCTGCAAGATGGACTGGAGGCCATAACGTTGATTAAGTTCCGTAAAAATATCCATTATTCTTCTGTTTTTGCTTTTGAAAGTACCGTTAACAAAGCGAATTGTGCAAAAATACACATTACAGTATTGACATGGTGCACCTACAATTCACAAGGATGAACTGATGCAAAATTTTATATATATATATATATATATATATATATATATATATATATATATATATATATATATATATATATATATATATATATATATATATATATAGAATTATGTGTGTGTATTATATATTATATAAATTTATATATATATATATATATATATATATATATATATATATATATATATATATATATATATATATATATATATATATATATATAGAATCTACTGGTCACTTTTACCAGACACATATGTAATTCTAATATGACAATGCCCTCTTAACTTCTCAATTCTTCGCTTTTTGGATATGCTTAACTACAAGCCGAAAATATCAGACTGAAGAAATTGAAGAGCCTGTGAATAGCGGTCGCGAGAATCGAACCCGCGTTACCATATTCACAAGGGAGGTCACGTTGCCGACCTGGCAACGTGACCTCCTTGTGAATATGGTAACGGGTTCTGATTCTCGCAACCGCTATTCACAGGCTCTTCAATTTCTTCAGTCTGGATATTTTCGGCTTCATAGTTACAAGCATATCAAAAAAAGCGAAGAATCGAGAAGTTAAGAGGGCATTGTGGCTATTAGAATTACTTATATATATATATATATATATATATATATATATATATATATATATATATATATATATATATATATATATATATATATATATATATATATATATATATATATATATATATATATATAATGTAAATCATCAGGACATCTTAAATTCTTACTGTGACCGCGTGTCATTCAGAAGTGTATTTGTGAAGGGAATGCGACGAGAGACGGTCACTCTCTACGTTACGCGCTTTGTTTCAAGAGAATGGGTTACAAGTCAGCCCCTTCGGAGGCTCCCTTAACTTCATCCTCTTCTCTATACTCGTCATTGTTTTCTGGGCCTCCAGTCTCCCTCTGCGGCGTTAATCAATATGCGTGCCCTTCTTCACACGATCCCAAGAGGACAAACTTTTGACCTTTTCTCATATGTATAATTCGAGGGGGAGTCGGGCGTTGGCTTCCGAAGGCATTGCCCGCCATTGTCCAAACACTGTGTCTAAGAGAAGAAGACCATCTCTTGTACCAAACACAGTACCGGTATTGTTTGATGTTGTTGGTCAGGAAACTAATGGCGTAGTGTGCTATATACAGTATATATATATATATATATATATATATATATATATATATATATATATATATATATACATATTTATATATAATTATATATAATTAATGTTTGTATGTAAGCTAAACACAGTACCAGTATTGTTTGATGTTGGTGATCAGTAAACTAATGGTGTAGTGTGTGTGTGTATATATATATATATTTGTTTGTATTTTTTTTCTGTAAATATATGTGTTTGTATACTTTGTTTGTTTGTTTGACCTCAATGAGGGTTGAGTGGTATGTCCAATTCCGAAAAGCTCGCTTTGCACTTACAACATTCGTTTTACACTGCATTGTAATTGTGTGATTTCTGTAGTTATTTCTTACTTTATGATGTGCGTTATGTACGAGGAACGAAATGACCCATAATATTGCCATTAGAGCGTGAGTTGCAAGGCCATGTGGTGAGGTATCGTGCTTTGGTAAATTAGGAAAACAATGAGGCTTGATTCAGCTCATTGCTCTGCTCTGCTCGACGAAATGATTTCGTCGCCACTTTCGAATGCATTTGCCTCGAGAAGAAAGAAGGGATCTTTCCTAGAGAGTGACCCCCAAGGGTTTTCGGGGGTCATTATCTTTATGATATTTACAGTCTTTTATTTATTTTTTTTACGGTAATCCCCAACGGGCCTGTACTAAACACGCTGCAAAGGTGGATGCATACCGGGTTAAAACCCTTGGGGGTCACTATCTGGGAAAGATCCGAAACCAGTCCAAGGGCTGAACTCTCCAGACGCGGAGTCGTTCGGCAAATAAAAGTCTGTCGTGGATGATTAGAGATTTCCTCGGGTCGCTTAAATGCCCGAGAGCGAAATTATATCGCAGCATTGCGGATGGGCGTACTTCAGCACAAACGACCTTTGCATGTGAATAAAACTTTTTATATCGCTCTTTTACGCGACTTTGGGTCTGCCCTGGGACCTTCTTGATAAATGGTCCAGTTTTTATTCGCTTTAATTACATCGCACAAAAATTTTACACCGAGTTTTAAGAGAAACGGGCAGAGAGAGAAAGAGAGATTCAAGGACCCATTTTTACGCTACGTTAAAACAAATGAAAGACGTATAGCTCTGCAATGAAATCGACCAACTTTTACCAATTTATTTCAATTTGACGCTTCTGCTGTTTTTGTAACGTTTCTTTCGAATATTTTCCTACGGCATAAATGAAGTGGCTTTTGTCTGTTTGCTTCTTTTAATAGACGCTGGATATGAGTGGGTTATATTTAACCTACAAATATTTAATTTCTGCCTCGTCCCCCAGAAAGCTTCCCTTTCTATACATAGCGCGTGAGTTTTGAATATGGATTTCTCTTTGTTCATGCCCGGAACAGGGTTCTTTTTAACTCGAACGTTTTTGATACAGTGACACCGGTTTTATTCATCTCTTGGGTTATTCAGATAAGCAGATTCATTAGCTGCAGATTCAGTCAGAACTAATGTCGGTGGATAAGCAGTAGAGATTTCAATGCCTGTACACTGTCATTTTAATAGAGGTTTCATAGACGCTGTCTGATTTTTGTTATAATTCCGTTAGAAGATCGTATAAGTAAGACATGTCTGCACCACTTAATTTAACTTCTTGTTAACCAGTTCTTGGTAACTGACGCACATTTGTAACGGAGGTTCATAATACAGATGCATGTATGAACGTAAAGATCAGTTTTACGTGTGTGTGTGTGTGTGTGTGTGTGTGTGTGTGTGTGTGTGTGTGTGTGTGTGTGTGTGTGTGTGCTCACCGGCGTTTACTTAACCAAAGTTAGGAAAGAATATTTTTTTCTTATGATGATATTGTTGTGACTTCCAGTTGCCGCTGGAAGAACAGGTCCACTTCAATGGAGGAGTTGTAGTCAAGACGCAAAGTTTGCGTCGCAGGAAGACTGGTAAGTGATGTTTTGACAGAAATATAACTTACCGAGTATCTTCTTTGAAACTGCTTTCTTCAGTAGTAGTCAAAATGAACATAGAATATATCAAGATTTCAAACATTTGTGTAATTTAACATCTGTTAATGTTTTTCTCTTTTTGAATGGAAGCTTTTGCGTCAATAATATTTGAAATTAACAGTAAACAAGTAAAAAATGCGCCGAAGTTCCTTCGGCGCAATCAAGTTTTCTGTACAGCGTAAAATCAAGGCCACTGAAAATTGGTCTATCTTTCGGTGGTCTCTGTATAATACTGTACGAGCCGCGGCGCATGAAACTTTAACCACGGCCTTGTGGTGGCCTGTCCTATATCGTTGCCAGATGCACGATTATGGCTAACATTAACTTTAAATAAAATAAAAACTACTGATGCTAGAGGGTTGCAATTTGGTATGCTTGATGACTGGAGGGTGGATGTGGATGATCAACGTACCAACTTGCAGCCCCCTAGCCTCAGTAGTTTTTAAGATCTGAGGGAGGACAGAAAAAGTGCGGACGGACAGAAAAAGCCGGCACAATAGTTTTCTTTTACAGAAAACTGAAAACTGTAAAGATTTCAAAGACTGGTAGAATATTGCCATCTGTTGTTTTTGTTGTAGGAAGCATAAATATTTTCATTAGATATACGGACTCTTCGAGCGAATTTGTTTTTACAAAAGATCAACAATATTTTATCGACTGACTGGTGAGCCATTTTGAATAGCTGCAGAATATAAAGTTTCAGAACAGTTATATATTATACGGACCTACTGCATGTATTGTTAAGGCCTTTCTTCTATAGGCCCTTAATACCGTAGTTAACATGGTTATTTTATATTGCAAAAGTAAATATTCCTGGAATGATAAATCATCTTTATGATAGTGTTCATCTGGTCATCACCAGTTTTGTATAGTATCGACATAATATTTCAGATTTACTGCAACAGTTATGTTAAATCAACAGTCATATGTTGTAAGTGGTGTTAAAAATGTACCCAGATTTAAGTCTCTTGCAGAATCGATATTCGAGAATTTAAAATACTCATAATAATAAACATTTTGCTTTTTCCTATAGAGAAGCCCTGCGCAAGTGCACTTGACCTCTACTCAGAGATGCTGAAAAGACTTGGAAATAATCTCGTGTCATTTTCTTGTTTGCGGGACGGGAGAGATTTCTTTGGATTGATTGGTTTATGCTTATTGTGGGATGGGCTTCTGCGGCGACAGAAATGTCGCTTTGGAACTACCGTCCCTCTTAGGACACAATCACATGAGTGGGTCCTGGTCCCCCTGCCAAGGTACTGAGACTTTCAAAACCCCAAGAAAAGAAAGAAAGCTAACCTTAAGTTGCCAGTATATTTCTCCCAATATGTCAAGCTCGTCCGACAATTCAGAGCAATTTGAAGGATTCGTGAAACACGTTAGGTTCACAAAACGCTCCATATTTCAGTCTTTTTAATCTTTGTTCGCTATTTTCCTTTATTACTAAGAAAGTGGGAGGTGAGTGAAAACCGCCCTGTTGTACTAGTGTGTACCCATACTACCAAGCCGTAGAGCATTTGATCGAAAAGCAGTGATATGCAGTGACATCCCGGTGGATGTTGGAACTGGGTTACTTATGAAAGGAAAGCTTCGATTCCACAGTATCCAAGAGAACGGACACTGTTTAATTGGGGCAGTGTTTATCGAACAGAAATAGAACGTACTGTAGGTACTGAGAGTAGATCTGTGGTAATATTGTACTGAGAAGAAGAGTGCCTTTATCAAACGGCGACTGTGTTAATAAAAATAGCCGTGTCTACATGAACTGAGAAAAAGATAGTTTTGCCATTTATTGGAAAATATTTCAGGTTGTTGAGAAAAGCATTGAGTATCAATCCTCGACTCGTCCTTCTTTTAGCCAGAGAGCACACTTCGTTATCAGTAGCAGTAATAAGCTGACGTCCATCCATCATTATTTTATTATAATAACTCTTTTGCAGCGTAACGGATGATTAATAAAATATGCAAAGAACATGCATGGAATTAGCATCTGATTTTACAGTAACCTAAAAAGCATTATACTTAATGGATATTATCGTTTTTCTTTAAATAAGTATTATTAATGTAAAACTACACATTGCAGTCTACGTAAATGATGTTTTGCTGTAGGCAGCAAATTCAGTAAGCAGTCTTAAGTATGAGAAATGTCGAACATATGTTATATCTATTTAGCGATTTTTTTAAACGTTAAACTCACGGACTTAATAATAATAATGTGTCATTATTATTATTATTATCATGGCTTTGACATTTATAATCATTTTCTCTTATTAATTTAACATGTTATAGGACATGAGAAAAATGTTAGCTGGCAGTTAGCGTGATAGAATTCCGTACGATAGAATCGAGTTCACACTAAGTGCAATTTTGCGAGTTTTATGTGTATGCCTGAACCCTTTCCATAAAGCGTCGGTAAAACTTCCGTAGTTTTTCGCATCCTGAATGCCATCGTTAGTTGAATATTTCACGCTATTTTCTTTTGTTCATCCATTTTTTTCCTCTCACACAAAGTCTAGAAAACACTGCAGCTTATAACGTATTTTTTTTATATTCGTGAACTTCAAAAGTTTTAAACCATTTAGTTCGTGTAAAATGTTCGTGTATCGTACTGGCTTCGTGTATTTCTGATATCGCTTGAGCAGGAGATCCATGAGTAATCAGTGGGTGTTTAATCGAACAAATTCATTTGAAGTTCTGATAATTTACATCAAACTGGTTATGGAACACTTACCCATCTCGATCCTTGGGAAATGAGCTTGAGTTGACCAGGTGATGTTGCAACAACATTGCCATTAGATAAAGTGGGCATTACGCCAGATTACTCCTGTCAAGAATGATTTATGTTTTTAGTGATTACATGAGAGAGAGAGAGAGAGAGAGAGAGAGAGAGAGAGAGAGAGAGAGAGAGTGTGTTAAGGAGCCATAGAGGTTTCAGGTTGTTGTTTGACATCATCTGGCAACCGAAACACGCCAACCCGCCATTCGTCAGTCGCTCATCCTGCTACTTGCTCTAATTGGGCCCCAGCATACATTATTCACCAAAATCACGGAAGACTCACACTGCCGCTGATGTCACACGTGGGATGTGATGTAGGAAGAAGTGTAGGTCTTCAGCTCCTTCCCTTTTGTCCCGATGAAAATTTCATATCTTGGTATTATACTATTAAAGGACTCAACAGTTCTATTCTGAGTTCTTCATTGGAGGGGTGGATAGAGCTCTCGGCTAGCACGCTGTTGGCCCAGCGTTCGACTCCCCGACCGGCCAGTGAAGAATTAGAAGAATTTATTTCTGGTGATAGAAATTCATTTCTCGTCATAATGTGGTTCGGATTCCACAATAAGCCGTAGATCCCGTTGCTAGGTAACCAGTTGGCTCTTAGCCACGTAAAATAAGTCTAATCCTTCGGGCCAGCCCTAGGAGAGCTGTTAATCAGCTCAGTGGTCTGGTTAAACTATATACTTAACTTAGTTCTATTCTGACATTTAATTCCATAATTGTCTGGCCCAAATAAAGTAAATTACAGCCCATGCATGGGTGGGACTTTGCTGTGTTTGTGAGGTCTGGGTTGTTGCTGAAGGCATCACTTTAGGCTATGGATGCCACGTTTACCTGCAAATAGGAGAACAGGTTTGGCCAGCTTAAAGGTCGAAAACTCAGTGGGTGGCAAATTGAATTTTGGGATTAAGACATGGGACAGCTCTCTATCTCTTCATGTGTTTCCCTTTGAGACTTATAAAGACCCCTCTCTGAAAAGATGAGACCCTTACTGGTCAAAACTGTCCTAACACTCGTAGGTCTATGGGGATCCCTCTTTCCCCTACTGTCTGATATTTCTGCCATAAGGGCTTAGTAGTTAGTGATTCAGCGGCGATATTCAAAAAATATATAATATATGTATGTGTGTATATGTACGTATACATTAGCATCTAGCCTGATTTATATATACAGGTGTGTATATATATATGTGTGTATGTATATATATATGTATATATATGTGTGTATGTATGTATGTATGTATGTATACATTAGTGTCTAGCAATAGGGAATCAACTGGAGCAGGGAACATTTAGAAAATGGTTACAAATACAGAGCAATAAGGAATGATTCAAGAACCATAGTTTTTCTGCCCGATTCTTGTATATCTATAAATTGCACCTTCTTTACTTATTTTGTCTTCTCCATATTTCTGTGTTGTACCACCTTAAGATAAATAAGTCCGTGCTTCGTGCAAGTATAAGTAGGCTACAGGGTCGCCAGGAGTTGCTATTATTAATGTTGATAAAAATGCGTTTATGTGTTTTCTCCAAACAAAGGTAATTGGTCTGCCATGTTTTTCCCATAGTTATTGCAATGTTTTCAACAATTATTAAGGTTTTTTTGGAGTGTTTTTCCTTTTTTAGGGCACCTGTTGTATTCAGTTTATAATAAATTTTTGAGGTTGTATTGTAAGGAAGTTACTGATTGACATGCCAACTGGTTGCTCTCAAATTCATTACTTATATATGTACAGAATATTCACAGAGGTTATCGGCTGGTACGACCTGCAACATGGTTACCAATCTCTGACAAATCGAAACAGGGATTAAGTTTAGGCATCTGTGTTTGTTCACAGACAAAAACATACATACAATTTGATACAGAAGATTTAGTTGAGTATTACAAGTTTATGACCAGAGAGCTTGCTTAGCAATGCATACAGTGGTGATCATAAATGAAATGTGACAATAATGGTTACAGAGAAATATGCATAAAAGTCGTATGGGAGAAGTTGTGTTTCTTCGACCACGTGTTCTTCTCGCCAGGTGCCTCACGGAAGAGAAAGTTCATCTTGGTTGTTGGTATGCTGGGGGGCCACACACATGGCTAGTACAATGTATTATATATATATATATATATATATATATATATATATATATATATATATATATATATATATATATATATATATATATATATATATATATATATATAATATATATATATATATATTGTGTTGATGCACAAACATATATATATATATATATATATATATATATATAGAGAGAGAGAGAGAGAGAGAGAGAGAGAGAGAGAGAGAGAGAGAGAGAGAGAGAGAGAGAGAGCAACTTAGTATATTATATGGTGATACATTACGTATTTCCAAATATACCTCTGTTCTTTTGGTGATATACAGTATATATATATACTGTATATGTGTGTGTATATATATGTGTGTGTGTGTTTACAGATTTGTTTATTGAATAAATATTTTTCCTCTTTAAAGGGATCCATTCATGATAGACGATGGCCTTCTCATTCTTATCAGGACCTTGATTTAATTGCACATTTGCTTTAATGGTCAATGTGATTTTGGGGCTCATGCCATTGCTTTCATTATGAATTTAATTGAATGCCGTTTTATGAAAGCTCTCTCTCTCTCTCTCTCTCTCTCTCTCTCTCTCTCTCTCTCTCTCTCTCTCTCTCTCTCTCTCTCTCTCTCTCAAATAATCCCAAAATGAGCTGTCCAGTAATTGCCTTTCGACTGCAGGTAACAGTTCCCAGTGTAGCTAAGCATTGTGCCTTCATGTTTATCACTGCCTTCTGTTTGTAGAGCGACATTGTGAAGCTTGGGCTCCTTATTCCAAGTTACCCTTCCAGCCACGTTTGTGACCTGGCCTGTGGGCCTTTTGACCTTGGTCGTTGGTTGTGCTTAAAATCTACTAAATTTCTTGCACAATTCTAAAGAATAAGTGCCTGTTCAAATTTTTTTTATTTTCATTTATGCTCTGAGTTAAAAAGCCACTCCACATATAGTGATTTTTGCCTGTACTTAACCACGAGGGAATAATTTTCACGATGTAAGGTGGTATCTTCGTTAGATAGGTGATAACTTTATTGGACAATTTTTTTTTTACTCAAGTTAAAGGGGCAGTGGCACGGACATCGCTTTGACTTGTCCTATCCCAGGCCCAAAGAACCCTGCCCCCCCCCCCCGCCAAAAAAGTTAGGGTAAGAAACAAAAATGCGCCTGAACCACTCAGTAAGCGACTGACCTTTCTGACACTTGAAACGTAAAAACATTGCCTCCCTCCCCAGCACTCAAAGGAACCAATGTCCTTTCATCTTTAGAAGTTCAAAATAGAAAAGCTGCTCCATTTGAAATCGTAGAAATATATATTTTTCTACAGTTGGATCTCTTTAACAAAATTTCATCGGTATCACTTTAAAAGTACAGATTTACGAAGGATATAAATTTAAAGTAGGTTAAATATTAGGTTTTGATCCTAAGAGCAACATCCTCACAGTTAAGAACCGACACTGAAGGATGTTCTTCTTTAACCAAACCAATCTTGAAGATCTGTGTTTGCTTTCGTAACTTTTCCCTGAGTTCTTTGTTAAGCAAACTTTATTTTCCTGTCTATAATTACTGCGGTTCAGTAAATATTTTAAATGAAGCAGAAGTTAAATTATGTAGAAAGTGGTGTTACTCAATATTTACACGATTCCTGTATACGATTGCATTGTACTGGTGAATATTCTTCTGTAATAAAAATCTCTCTCGTTCTCTCTCTTTAAAGGACGTAACAGAGAATGATGGCAGTGCTACCGCCGGAGAGCGTCAGAGATTGTTATTTTCCAAAGGTGTATTTATAAACTCGATTGAACATCGCCGGTGGTGCTGTAGAATGCCAGTATTCGCTTCACTGACGACGAAAGGTTTTATGCATCTGCTCATTCTTCTCGAAGACAATACTCGTAATACGCACACACGCACTAGCCAGTAATCAGACGACCAGAGGAATAGTAACAGCGATTTTCGTATACCGCACTAAAGACCTTAAGCTTCCAATTCAGATGCAAACAGTAATGTTTATAACAATGGTTTTATATCTTTTATTCAGTATGAGGACTGGCGATATTGAAACAAAAAGGTTCCCTTAAACCCCCCCCCCCCTACCCTACTCTCACACCCTCTCCGTTTCCTAGTTCCTCATTGGGCGGGTGGGTTCCGTTCTCAGCTAGGACTCTGCTGGCCCCGCGTTCGAATCTCCGACCGGCCAATGAAGAATAAGAGGAATTTATTTCTCGCTATAATGTGGTTCGGATTCCACAATAAGCTGTAGGTCCCGTTGCTAGGTAACCAATTGGCTCTTAGCCACGTAAATAAATATAATCCTTCGGGCCAGCCCTCTCTGGGAGAGCTGTTAATCAGCTCATTGGTATGGTTAAACTAAGGTATACTTAACTTAACTCTCCGTTCCCTGGAAAGTGTTCCCCCCACCTTTCACCTTCCTCTCCCCTTCTTACCTTTCTCACGTCCTTTTTTAGCAGAGACTTCTTGAACTGCTAATAAATTATCGAGAATACCGCAGTGACCTGTTTATACCAAGGAGATTTACACCTCCCCATGGGAGGAAATTTGTAGAATGTGTTGTGTATTCTTGGTGGCATTTCTTTTTCATTTCTGTTTGGTGATTGATTGAATGAGATGGTTCGTATTTTAATGTACATCTTCAAAGGTTTGACTGTGCTCGTGTTTTATCGGTGCCTTAAAGAATAATTCTCGAAGAAGCTGTTTCCTTGTGATTTACGTTGCCGTTCCTTGTATTGCTGTTACTTACGGACAGCCCCGGCCATTGTGTCAATAGTGACGACGGAGTGTCCCCCAGTCATGTCGAAAAGTGTTAAGTGGCGCTCTGTGCACGCGAGGCAGACATTAGTCTTGTGTCCTTGTCGTTTGTTTGATGAAGTAAGTGACTTGCCGGATTCATGTCCCGCTTCCGATTATTGTAATTTTCGAAGATCAATGCCGGAGATATGTTAATGCAGATTACATTTGAAAAATTTTTTTCACTCAAAATCCACACACTGTTCTTTTGATGGAGGAGTCATTTTGAATCATATACGCCTTATGTGATATATTTTTCAATGACTTGCCTTCTTTTTACGTTCCCAGGTATTGAGAAGTTTTTCTGTTGTTGATATAACAGGTGCATGACGTGAGAACTCAATGAATTTTACAGGTTAATTTTTTTATTTTTACTTTGCTGTGATACCTTTTTATACCGACATTAAACCCAACTCTGTAATGTTTTCGCCTTGGAGATATTTCCATATGAAGTTTAGAAATAGAGAGCTGTTGAGAAAAGATAACGAAAGATAATAGGCTACATAGTGCAGAGGCCGTCAGGAGAAAATTTTTCAGATGTAACTGATCCAGGGAATATCTTCTCTAAATTCAAACTCAGTTTAAATTGAGGAATGGGGCATATGATATCCTATATGATATTAGGTTTGATGAACAAATTTTAGTCCACAGAGGGAAAGAACAGTTTCACAGAATAGTAATGGAGATAGATTATGGAAAGAAAATATAATGGAATAAATTAATTATGAATAATAATGATGTGATGAACAATTATATCAAGCAGTATGCAGGATGAAAGACCTTGAATATTGTCAGTGTACTGGTACGAATTATAAACAAACTTATAAGCCTTTCAGAACTCCTGCTCCCTTCTTTCTGGAGGAGAAAACCAATATACCTTCAATATTCGACCTATTCAAGGTCTTTTTATCCTGCAGTGATAACAGTGATATGGTTGGTACTTAGACCCATGATGGCAGTAAAAAGAGGTTGTAAGATATGAATGCTGAGTCTTAACTAGATTCAAGTTATTAGGGTTAATGACTGTGGGTACAGTTTTAACAAAGGCGGGAACAGAAGACTACGCTTTTCTCCACTTCAAAAAGGTCCGGAAAGTGGGAAAGGAATTGATTAAGGATAGTACAGAAATTCAAGGATTCCTGTGAATATTTATCGATGTAACGAGCTGAATTTTGTATTCTACCGTGAAAAATACGCTAAAGTGGATTTGATATTTCGCTGTTGGTTAGGAAAAGAGAGAAACTATTAAAAATTTTTATGATTCGCCATCATTCTGTTGTTTTCAATATCTATCTATCTATCTATCTATCTATCTATCTATCTATCACTTTACCTATCATATGTATATATATGTATGTGATTTATATATATACACTATATATACACATGTATACAGTGTATATATATACTCATATATATATATATATATATATATATATATATATATATATATATATATATATATATATATATATATGCACCCTCTGCTAGTTTTTTTATTAGGCATACTCTTCTTGCACCTAAACTTCATATTATTTTTATGCAGATCACTGCTAAGCTTTTGTTATGGCTCAGTGAACCGAGTCAGTATATCCACGTCGTGATACGACTGAAATCTGAGATTAATTTTCGGATATGATTCCGTATATGTGACAGCGTATGTGCTGTCCAGAAAAGCTCCCCACAGATTCAACTGTGAAATACAACAGATGTATAGATCGTCTACGGCCTTTCAATTTGAGATCAAATAACTTTCCACCAACGGCGAACTTCAGATCAAAAGCTTGGCATGTGTTGATCTTAGATAACTTTGACCACTCTGTCGGTTCCTGCAACTTTGGATTTTTCAGGAACAAACTCTCAAGAGGTTATTGCTGCACATCGTAATTGCAAAACACTTGACGCGCGATAAGGAGTTATTTGGAACTTTTCGAAGACATCCAAACGTTATTGGAAACAAATGAAAATGAGAAGTGTTCGTTTGGTTAGATTAACTTTTTGTCACAAGCAGAAGAATGAAATAGGTAAGAAAATAAAGTTGGTAAAAAGAGAGAGGAACCATCAGTGAATCTTCCGTACGTGGTGTGAAATAAACGGCCGGTTTACCTTGCAATGAAACCTTTCGCGAGATGGATGTGGTTCCTTCTTCCCGACCATAATTCTTCATCGTAACCAGTTTAAGATTCGTCGTAATTCTTCATTTTCCTTTCCTCGTGGAAGCAATTTTAAGTTAAATCCTTGCTTTTCATTATTTCAGATTGTCATTCATAATTGTTCAGGTTTTCATAAATCATACACTTAAATTGTTGAAGTGTATTTTAAAAAGTTTAGCATAATTTTTGCCTTCTTATCCCGCTGCTATGTTTATGGATCTCATTAAATAAATGATGTATACATGCATGCATATATATATGTATTATATCGGTGTGTATATGTATATATGTATGTATGTATATGTGAATATAATATATATATATATATATATATATATATATATATATATATATATATATATATATATATATATATATATATACTTCTTCAGATCAAAACCACCTAACATGGTGTTTATTTGAAAGAAGTAACAGAAGGCAACAGGAAATACAATAAGAAGAAATCAGTTTTTAGAAATTAAAAGTTAATAAATAAATAGATAAAAATATAAGTAAATAATCAAAACATAAGGAGAATTGTTTTAGGGTGGCAATGCGTTGCATCTTCGCTTGAACTTCTGAAGCTCCAATCGCACAATATCCTCAAGGCGACTTGCACAGTCCAGTGGCGTGAGGAATAACTGACCTCTGGAACTGAGAGAAGTTCTGCAGCAAGGAACATTTACTGCACACTGGTGCTGCTGTTCAGTAGATCTAGTCGCTCTCGGCAGGAGAAGTGGATCAGGGATCATTTGTGAATGTAAACGATCTCTGTTAAAATACAACTTATGAAATATTGACAAACACGAGACCATCCGTCGACGGTCCAAGTGTATAAACTAAAAATAACAGCGGGCTAAGAACACCACCCTCGCTACATAATGGCAGAAACTGAAAAACTGAAACACATGAAGAAAGAGTAAATATTTTTAGAAACAACAGATGACGGAAAGCTTAAAAGTTATTCCTAATTTCTTCTGGTACATGTTTAAGCTTGAGGTTCTTTATTATAAATTATAATATATATATATATATATATATATATATATATATATATATATATATATATACATATATATATATATATATATATATATATATATATATATATATATATATATACAGTACATACATATATGTATATATATATTATATAAATGGCTAGTGTACCCATCTTGTCGAATTTTAGAAATACGGTGTCCTTGTAATGTATCAAGTTCATTTTGTTGTTCTGCATATTCTTGTGTAAGTTAAACATGAATTTCATTAGCTGTAGAATATCTGAATTAAACTCAAGAAAATAAATATATAGGGACATATTGGGTTTGTATGTATATGTGTATGTATATATATATATATATATATATATATATATATATATATGTGTGTGTGTGTGTGTATGTATAAATATATATTAATATATATAAATATAAATATATATATATATATATATATATATATATATGTGTGTGTGTGTGTGTGTGTGTGTGTAAAACTAACAAAAATGAACAAAAAAAAAGAGAGAGAGAGAAACTTGAGAGAGAAGAGAGAGAGAGAGAGAGAGAATATGTATATAATACATGGTGATTATTTTTAGGTTGCTACCCTAAATTAGCTTTGAGATTTAATGTTCACCAACAGTTTTTTTCTTTAGAAATGTGAAACTTTAAGGAAAAATTTCCAACCGGCGCTGACCGTTTCCATAAGATAAAAAATTGCAAGCGCAAAGCAAAGATATTTTCAACAAACTCTTGTTGCATTACGTAGTTTACACATACACTCTTTATATATATATGTGTGGTGTATATATATGTATATGTATATATTATATATATATATATATATATATATATATATATATATACATATATGTTATATATCCATAAATTTATATACATATATATATATATATATATATATATATATATATATATATTATATATATATACACAGTGTCGATAGATATTGTGTGGAGAAATGTATATTGGTAAAAGCAAGGCTGCAACGCAAAAGGAGAAATATAAGTAAAGTAACTTAAGTTCCTTTGCGTAAGTGTGGCAGCTGCATTGAAAGGCAGAATGTGTCAATATTTACCTATGTGCGAAGATTTAAAGCTGATCTTTACGAATCCAGAAGAGAGAGAGAGAGAGAGAGAGAGAGAGAGAGAGAGAGAGAGAGAGAGAGAGCAAGTTTGTCTGGTAAAGTGAACCATTTTCCAGTTAAAAAAAAACCTAGGATAACAGGACTCGAGCTGGAGCGAGTCTGATTAGGTGAGATGTTAAATATTGCGTTGTATCATTTTTTATGGTGATGACCGTTGACAAATCTTTACAGTAATCAATTTTGCCTGGAACATTTTTTGAACAGCTAAGTTGTATGTATGGTAGCTTTATCAACCCTCATAAATTTTTTATTCGAAAAGTATCCTCATCTATAAATCTTGAGACATTTGATATAATAAATCCAAGCGTCAATTCCATAAGAAATCTTGATTATTCTTATTTAGAATGAAATTACTTAAAACCGAGAATTGCAGTGGAAGGAAAGTTAAGGTCACCTTTTAGGTATTTCTTTCGGAATTTATTGGCGTGGATATCGTTCAGGCGATGTTAAAAAAGATAACATGGAAAATCATTCTTTTTAGACAAAAGAAAAAGATATATGGGAGATTGTTTTACGAAACGACATAAGATCGTTCAGGGCCATTAAAATTACAGAAGAACGTTTGTTCATTCGCAGTAAAATTGCAAAGAATCCTTCGTTCAGATGTTAAGGAAAGCGCCGAAAAATCATTCTAACGCGATTAAATTGGTCGTGTAGACATGAGGCATTGCGAAAGATCACTCAGATACCATTAAAAGCTCAAGAAATCTTTCAGACGCCGTAGAATGCGTTAGAAATCTTTTGATGATGGAAAAGTTCAGACGATCGTTCAGATATAGTGGCCCCCGAATAACGCTCAAGAAACAGCAGATGTGTTAGATTAGATAAAAGCCGACTGTTCGGCTGTAATAGGAGTGATTTTTATGCATGCATCTTTGACAAATTATACGAAAATGTCAAGTAATGAAGTCTTCTGAACTCCTTCTACTCTCATTGAGTCATTCTTTCCCAGGGCTCATTAACATAATCCGAATCTAGTTTCAATTTAGCCAACATGGGAGTCACCTTTCGCCCATAAAAATGAATAGAGAGGATAAGGTTGAGATTAACACACTTCCCCAAAAGTCACTGGCATTTAGTTTTGCTGTAACTGCTTTCTTGATTTAACAGACTCTCCACAGCAAAATCCTACACGTGGTCAATGCCCATGACTTGTTTATTTTCTAGAAGTGCCCGTATTTGATCCAGTTTCTATTACAGTTTTCTTTTTAGTATTAAGGATACAACACGCATGTCGTTAATTTGATGCATTTTTCCAAAACTTATTTCTACAGAGGAGAAAACTTTTAGAGACTAAGAGTAAATGGCAACTTTGCTGTTTTTCAGCTTAATTTAGCTTTATGATATGAAAGTGTTAATTTTGAAAACGCATTCATTGTATTTTCTCAAGCTTCTAATTTTCTTATATTCTTATTAGTCCGTTTACATTAGGTTGTATGAATAATATAGCAGGATGGCGATTTTCTTTCGGTCAGACCTGTATACTCATGAATTGGTTCAATTCGTATGTTGAGATATTTACTGAGTACGGTGTGTCAGGCGGATGGAAACGAATGATTACGGTCACTGTGGACATTTATTTTGAACCTGATCGTGAATCATATTTTGGATCCTGATTTCTGTACATGTAGGGATAATTTGGACCTTGGGTAGTAAATGTCCAAGGTGAAATAAAGGAACAAGGTAAGGTTGAGGAACTTGAATTAACATGAACATTGAATACGATAAATTTTCACTCACTGGACAGGAGCCCTTCACTGTTTAAGCGTTAAAACACTGCTGTAGATATTCATTTTAATCAGTTTTCTTTGAGTCATACTGCAAGGCTTCGTCATGATGTTCTCGCTTAACTAAACAATAAATAACACCTTTGCTTAGAGTTTCCGTGAACAAATTAGAAATCTGGTCCACTTTCCATAATCACTTTGTTGAGTTCAGATAATGAGTTTGAACTAACTTTGAAACCTATCCTCGGTCGTGAGATAGGTAGCAGAGACTTAGTTAAACTAAGTTCAGACCTCTGAGTTGGGCAGGTCTGGTAACTGAAGTTAAATCTGTTCATATCTTTGTTGGTTAGCATTAACTCAACTTTTATGAATTAGCAATCGTTTTTGCTTACTGTAAACTTCATGTCGTTTTATGTGTAAACTGTAGCACAAACTTTGTAAGAATCCTGTAAATATCACGACCGTAAGATTTACGAAAGTGGCCCGACTAAGTCTTACCACTAGGTAGTTTCGATGTTTTACACAACAGCGTCCCTGAAAACTGACATTTTCCGTTCAGGTACTAAAAGAAGAAACACTCTCGCAGGAGTGCAAAGGGAGAGAGAAAGTTTTCAATTTATGCAGGACAGTGCAAGCCAGAACTCGAAAGGGCAGGGCCTCGTTGTCCAGCGCAGTTTCGGCCATTTTACTTCCTGGCTTGATTAGTCGTTGACACCTCTTTTTCCCGACTGGGTCAGTGGCACTTTCTGGCTCCCCTCAATTTAGGGACAACTAAGGTATTTGTTTTAGTGTAACAGATCACATGTTTTGGAGTTTTTTTTTATCAGTGTATGGGTGTTAATCTTCAATATAAGTGAAGGAAAAAAAGGGGAAAAAACAGGGAACTATATTAACGAGGCTTTCCTTAATAAACAACACAACAATTAATCAAAAGATTACAGATGAATATACATTTAAAAATTAATTATGAAGTCTAAAATAAATCACAAATGTGCTGAAAAGTTTCAGCCTAACATATGACAGTCAGAAAGTAATGATCCAGGTATGAAAAGAAAGAGGTGATAACTAATAATCAATCCAAGATGGAAATTTCACTGAATAAGGGAGACAGAAGAATGATCAGATCGAATTGAGTGGCAGTAAGGAAGAAAGAATGGTCGTGTCAACTTGACAGATTATATTAAGGAAAAAAATAATTGTCTTGTCATATTAATTGGCTGGAGAAAAGGAAGAATAGTAGTGTCAAATTAATTGGTCGGAGGAGGAAAGAATGTGCATGACCAATTAATTGGCTGGAGGAATTAAGAATGGTCTTATCAAGTAGATTGGTTGAAGGAAGGAACTAAGAATTGTCTTGCCAAATTAACTGGTTGGGGGAAGTTGCAGAAGAAAGAATTTTCGTGTCAAATTATTTGGTCGGAGGAAGGAATTAAAAATGGTGTCAGAGCAATTATTTGTAGGGAAGGGAAGAATGGCCATTATACTATCAGTTAGGTGGAGGAAGAAAGAAAGAATGGTTATGTCAAATGGACTGACTGGAGAAGGAAGTAAGATCTATCATGCCAAATAAATTGCTTTCAGGGAGAAACGGAATTGCCATGTCAAAATGTTTGGTTGGAGTGGATAAGATGGGATGGTCAAGACAAATTAATTGGTTGGAGGGTGGGAGAAGCAATACCCGTATCAAGTTGACTTGTTGAAGGATAGAAAGAATGTTAATGTCAAACTGATTAGCTAGAAGAAGGAACAAAGATTGTTCATGTAAAAAAAAATTGGTTGAAGAAAGAAAGAATTATCAAATCAAATTTCAAGGTTGGGGAAGAGAGAATGGCCACGTCAAATTATTTGATGGGGAGGATATGACAGATTTGCCACGTCAGATTAATTCGCTGGAAGATGAAAGAAAGAATGGTCATGTCAGATTCCTTGGTTGGATGGGAAAGAAGAGAGAGGCATGTGCACTGAACTGTTGGAGGAAGGAAAAAAAGTTATACTCGTTATTGAATTTGTCGGAGATCAGAAGAAAAAACGGAATATCATGCAAATTGAACTGGTTTATAGAAAGAATGGTTTTGTCCCTTGGATTAGTTAAGAGGACGGGGGAAAGATCGATGACGCCAATTAAAATGGTAGTAGGGACAAAGTAAGAAAAGTCTTTCCTGCTGAACTTGTTGAAGAGAGGGAGGGAGAAAGGTTGGTAATGTCTGCTGATTTAGGTTTGTAATATGGACAAGATGTAAATGGAAGGATGAAAGCAGATGTCTGTCACACTGTCTTTGGTTGGATAGGTAGGTATTCTGACCAGCTCTGTTGAGAGCAACATCTGAATTAGTGTCAGCAGAATAGGGGGAAGAAAGGAACTTGGTCAGAGCAGCAGGGGCTGAAGATTCGAGTTTAAATTGGTGTCTACGCAATAATACAAAGTGCTTGATCTTCAACTCTTTCAAGAAAATGTTCCGAAGAAAGAACTCCAGGCAAAGCCAAGAAGTCTCAGTGAACAGAATAAACTCTGCAGAGGGGGAAAGCTCACATGAAAAAGAAAGTATACTGCATCTGTGTATTGACGATTAGATACCACACATATATGTCTAGGGGATCCTCTATACATCCTTTCGTTGCCATTGCCTAATTTATTTTATTTTTATTATTGGTGATTTTTATATATCATAAATCTAAGTGTTAGAGTTATGCTGTGGTCGTAATCATAAACAAGGAGTTGCTCGTCCTTTGCTATCTCTACATTTCAGTTGTCATACAACATTAATCGTTTTTGTCATGTTACTGAAGTAATGTAGTGTGCATGAGTTTTTTTTTTTTTTTTTTTTGGCGGCGGAAGGTGTCTGAGAAATAAATTTCGTTGTGCACTGAAGGCCTTGTCACGTAATGAATATTGCATGTCAACGTTATGACTCGTCATTTCTTTGTAATATACGTTTGAAATCTTCTCCTGCACACTTTCCTTCTTTCATAAGTTACGCTTGGATATTTCGTAAAAAGCGAAATTTTGTTATTTTCAGCATTCTATTTGGCGTTGTTCTCGTTACTTTTCGTGGGAATTTCAAATCTAATCGACTCATTTGTAGGTTAAATAACTCTCAATAGCTGTCCAAGAATTCTTTGTTGTTATATGATGTGGTCCATTTCAGCATTTTTACTTATTATTTCTTGAATAGTGTTCGTAATGGCTTTGCAGCACTGAGATTGTGGTGTGCTTGCCATTTTATTTTTTGCTTGTTTGTAAAATATCCGTCCACAGCGTAATGCTTCAAAGACAGGTTCCACTGGCAAATCTCACTACCCTAATAGTTATTTATAATTTGATCCAGAGAAATTAGTCACTATAATTTGAACTACGCCAAATTGTAGTCAGAATTTGGTGCATAGTAGCAGAAAATCAGAATTTCAGGAATTGGCAGTCGTAATTCGAAGTACAGCTCACTAAGGTCCGCCTAGAAAAAAAAAAATAAAACGTCGATGGCTCAGTCTCCCAAATAATTCTTGTCTTTTTCGATTAAGTGATTTAGGAATATTCTCTCGGGTTTTCAGACATTTAAAATAATGGATTTTGGAGTCTTAAAAGATTCCAGATCGGAGGCCAATGCAGCTGGGAGCAGTCGGCCGGATAATTATTTTTATTCCTAGAATTCTACCTCAAGTCTTCTTCGCTCTTGCTGACTTTCACCTCTTCCCAGTTGGTACTTTTCCTCTCTCTCGCCCTTTATTCGACTTTCTCTTTCCACCATCGTCGTCATAACACGACTGATGAAACAGTGAATTAGTGCTGACTGAGGCAAGAGTTCAGAAGTAATAACATTGTCTCTGTCATTAAGGATTTTCCGTTATACTTTCTGAAGAAAACAAAAGTTAATGCTGGGCCTCCTTTAGCTGTTTATTCAAGAATGAGCTTACAAGGGAAAAAAATCCATGCAGGTGGTGGTATCGATCATGTTAATAATAACTTCTACCTTAATCTTGTTCACACTAGATATGGAGAATGTAATATCAGATTTTGCTGAGATTTTTATATTGTGTGATTGAGCATTAAAATATTCCATTGGTGAGCAAGAGCAAAACAATTAGAATTTTCAGTATTTATTGTGGATAAATAATATTCAGGGAGCTTTATCCCTGTCTTATTTCAATTTGTTTAGGGTAAGCCTTTATTTACTTTATATATTCGAAGAAGTTTCAAATCTTGGTATGGTTTTCGAGATGGATAAAGCCAACTAAAGATCATATATTTACCGGGGCAAAAACTGACTGTGAGAAATTTGGGATGCGCTTTATACGCAACAAATATTTCTCCTTTGATAAGCTTCTCCATTACAACTGTAAATTTGCCCACGCTTGATTTGAACACTGTTCCTATGTCATCTCACCTTCCTGTTTTCATCTCGGCTGAATAAAAACATTCCGCCTCTTCCCCTTCCCTAAATTTAAGGAACCTCTGTTTCGCATGTGTTCCCCAAATCTTCTGATATTTTATTCAAGGACAAGTCTGCCATTAAACCATCAGCGCCATTATTCATTCAGAACCCGAACTCGAATTCCATCTTTTGCCTTGCTTGGGTCTTCCGAAATATTTTCAGTAGAACCTTAGTCAAATTCATCGGCATTCTGCCACCAACAGTAAAATATATCCGATTTGAAATAGAATGTTTTGAGCAAAACAACAGTGATGTCAGTATTATGAGAAACCTTATTATTTATATATATATATATATATATATATATATATATATATATATATATATATATATATATATATATATATTGTATTCGTTATAAAACGATTTCTTGCTGTGAATCACGTCGGGCATTTAAGCATGCATACATTGTTTGGAATTACTAAATAACAATCCTGTATGTGACAGGAAGTGTGATCATCGTCTTTAACTTACCGCGTGGCCAGCAAGGGATGTCCTTTAGAGGATGAAGACATTTCTTCTTTCTGACAGAAGCAGAGCATTCGCCTTCAGCGGTGACTCCCTTTGTGAATGATCAACTTTTCCAAGTAGGAAACGAATGGGGCAGTCGAGAACATACTTGCACCTTTTTTCTAATTAATCATAAAATTCTTGAACCTCTAATGTAATGTTAGATGCTTTACATTGATTTAAGGAAGGTTTGCATAAGATTAACATCGGGTATGTATTGAAAGCAGCTATGATAAAGGTTTTGCGAAAAATGCTGACTTTGTAGTGTTTTATTTGGTCTGGCAATTAAATGTATGTAGCACTTGGTTTTCCATCGGGTATTCGTCTTTTAACAAAATATTATGCATATGGTATGAAAATCTGATGTATTCCGTATATTATTAACTTTTATTAAGCCCAGCTTATGACGAAACCATTCTCATGGCTCTTTGTGTTCGCAGGCGACGGGGCTGTGGGCGTGAGGAACTGCTTGTTAGCTCGGCAACAGTGCGCCGACGACCCCTCCTGCAGGTCTGTGTTGGAGATTATTCCCCGAGTATGCGGACCAGAAGACGGTAAGTGCGCTGCTCCTGCTCTCCTTAGTCCTTAGTCTGTATTCTCTTTTGTTCTTCTTTATTTTGACTTTTCCTAGTAATGGGAAGTGAATGGTTTTTCGTTAGGGAATCATGTTTTCATTGAGGAGCAACTCCCATCAATTGGTATTAGATTTTGCTCGTTATGGGGTCACATTGATGAGTTCTTCAGTTACATTAAGAAGCCGTAAATTCATTCCGTTGGTGAGTGTTTTCTTATTCAGGGATCATTTATAAGCTTTACTTATTAAAGTGCTGTTTGTCATTTCCACATGGTAATGAATCTTTCATATTGAGGTTTTGTTGACAAGCTTTTCCTGTAAAGAGCTGTTTTGGAGGGCCTTTAGGGGGGTTTCGTAGAAGCAGTTGTTTTGGTAAAAGATGGCACGGAGAAGCTTTTGCAAGTGATGGGTGCGTTGATAAGTATACCTTAGTTTAACCAGACCCCTGAGCTGATTAACAGCTCTCCTAGGGCTGGCCCGAAGGATTAGACTTATTTTACGTGGCTAAAAACCAATTGGTTACCCAGTGCGTTGATGAGCTCTGCCCTTGATGGAGGTAATGGTTGCTCCCTTTAGCCTTCTCGCTTCAAGCTTCTCATTTCAAGCTTCTCACCAAAGTGTTTCGCAAATAAATTTTATCCAGTAAGACCGAATTCCGTGGAAGCGATTTCCCTTGATGAGAATTTCGTTCGCGTAAATTTTATTTTGTAGGGATTTCATTGCAGCTTAATTAACGATTGTTGGATAGTTTTTGTCTCTCAAGTTGTTTCTGTGATGATATTTACTAAAACCACTCTCCAAATAAATGCCTTGGATGTTACATTTCCGTTAGGTATTTAGTTTCATTTCATTGCACACTGGAATGTCTGCTGATTTGTTTGCAAGTGAGGAAAAGCTGAGTTTAAAACATGGGCTCTGAAAGTAGTATTGCGGAAAGACCTACATGCAAGGAAGACTATTCATATACGCGGATATTCCAAGCCATGGTCATGGTAGATTGATACACTCACAGCCCTCATGTTGCTTGGCATGTTCTAAAGGGGTAGTTCCACCTTCTTTCAGCAGAGATTTGATGATGTATTAGAACGTTCAAATAATAACCCAAGACTCTGTCTTCAAGCAAATGTCAAGCTTGTTTGAGCCTGAAATGTCGAAGCCAGGGCAGATTAATTTGAGACTGATATAATATTATATGATATATATATACTTACACGTCCTCATGTTTGAGCATAATTTAATTCTATAAGGTGTTAACTTGTAATTATTATATGTATGCGGTGTGTGTGTTCTGTATGTAAATTACGAATGTGATTGATGTTTTCTGAAAGGCCTATTACTAATTAAGGTTAGTTTGGATAAGATTATGGTTATAAATTATAAACTGTATCGGGGCCATAATTAACCACACATTTCTTAATTGCATGCGACACAGAAACGTGTGCAGATAGTACTGCTACGCAACACCGAAACTATTGACGTTTGAAAATGGGCAGACGTATTGTAGTACCCGATATCTAACGCTCCATTGTTTAATTTATACGGGTAATTTTCGCCTTCACTAAACCGATAGCGTATCTACTCTCCAGACAAACGCGTGTGCAGAAGCGTGCGCGGTTGTGAGCGTGTTTTTCCCTCCGCAAAATTCCCAGATTAGATATTTTCGTGTAATATGGCGCTTCCCCCTCGCGTCTTATGGCAGCCGAAATTAGAATTGAAAGTCCCCCTCTTTTTCCCTCTTTATCCTCTCCCCTTAATCGCGTCTCATTATGTGTGGTGGAATAAAGGTTCCTTCCCTTTGCATCTGATATACATTAGCGAGGCTCTCCGGCATTAAACGGGATATAAGCATTATGTTTTTGAAATGCAACTTCCCTAATAGACGAAGCTCTGGCTATTAAGGTCCATATGGTGTCTGAAGGAAGTAAAATTTGCTTTCATGTGTTTTTATGTTTGTTTTCCTCTTTAAAACTGAAGCCCGAAATGTATGAATATGATTTTGAGAATTGAGGAAAGACGGAAGGACACACAATCTTGGTCAGTCACAAAAAAAGAAAAGAAATTGTGCTACAGATGAACAGCTTTATATATGGTCTTCAGGTGAAGGAAGCAAGGTGAAGTTTCTGTTGTACAAAAAAATCTGTTATGTAGCACATCAAGACTGGAGAACTGCAAGCGAGGGAGAGAGAGATTTTCCCGTAGAGAACCTGGACGGGTTCAAGATAAAAGTAAAACGCTTGGACGGATATCATAGGCAATGTTCTCCATTCAACTCGAACACTGCAAGCAGTTAAAGATACGTCTCTCTGGAAGTAGCTCCTTCAAGTAAGACCGCCAGTCCTACACCCAGCTAGAATAGCTGTTCAGAACATTTTGTTGGAAGTACATTTTTTCAGATGTATACGATTCAAAAAAAATATTAAGTATTATTATTATTAGCCAAGCTGCATCCCTAACTGGAAAAGCAGGATGTTACAAGCCCAAAAGCTCGAATAGGGAAAGCAGTCCTGTCCGGAAAAAGACGTAAATATAAGGAATAAACTAAAGTAAATAAATGAGAAAAACACTTAAATTATGAAATGAGATTCGTGTCTGAATGCGCTATTTTGAGCCCCTGAAGTTCCAACAATTCAACTGCATGAGTGGGAAAATCATTCCTTGATTTGTTCTCAAGAAAAATTTCCAGAAAACCGCGTGGTGGTGAACCTCGCTAAACAAAAGACAAGACTGTCAGAATTAACTAGATGTAGCCTTGGGAGATATAAATCAAGGGTCACTCTTTGCAATGGGAGTTGCAGAAACATTTCTTACTACTATTGAATTTCAGATAAAAAACTGCCAAGGTTAGTTGTTGATGGGCACAATATTGGTAACAAGAATAGTCTCGTGTTCCTGTGGGTACTGTGCTTGGTTCAATAATACGAGTATTTATCATAGACTCACATATCTGGTTTGGGCTAACAACTTGGTTAGCTCAATGACCTAGGCCTAATAATAGTCATTCTTTGAGTTTTGTCCGGGTTCAGCTTCAGTCCTCAAAATTAGCATCAAGCACTCACTTCGACAGTCAATGGATGAGATCGATGCAAAGTGATAATATATAAGCAACCAATTTAGTTTCTGGCTCAAACCAGATATGTGTGCATATGTTAAATATTCGTAGTAGTGGACCAAAAACACTAACCGGAGGAACATTAGACTGTATTCATGTAGTCACTGTAGTGCCCATCACCAGCTACGTGCAAATAATTTATTGGTTGAAATTCACTGATTATACTAAGAAATGCTTCTCCAACTCCCATTAGTCCAAGTTTGAAAATAAAGCGTCTTGATTAATATGGTGAAAAGCAGTACTAAAGACAAGACTAGTCATACGAACTAAATAATCCTAGTTTAGGGATTTTTACAACACCGGAAATAGGAAGAAGTACATCACATGCTCTCAGACCCTTGTGAGAACCAAACTACTGTAAACTAGGGAACAAGTGATTGTTAACAGCACAGACACTCGGATGCTTTGACAATGTATGCTCAAAAACAGGTGAAATAATTGGAGTTGAAAGATTGGACAAAGTTTAGTACAGCTTGAACTAACACTCTTGAATTTAGCCTTGATATTGGCTACCGATTCTCCAGTAATAGCAAAAAAGACCCATTCTAGTTAACTTAAAAAAATAACAGGTAACTATCAACTAGGTAATCAGCAGTCTTTGCAAAAGTAAAGTAAAAATATCGCTTAGGTATACTCCTAAATACGCATCAAGGTCAAATGAAAGATTTTTAATGCCATGGGACTGGCAAGCTAGACTACCAGTTTATCCTCAGGATAACAAGAAGGGGGCGTAGTGAGTTTCTAATTTCTCTGTGAATTATCAAAAATATCAGCCAAAAGGATTTCCTTTCCTTTAGACAGTGAGTTACACAGCCATCTTATTTAGGCAGTGAATACAATGAGTTACACAGCCATCTTATTTAAGCAAAATGAAGAGACAGTCTCAGCCAGGAAGAGTAGGGTTGAGAGTAGCCCACTATATTTGTAGCTAAATTATACCTGAAAGGGGTTTCGTTCTCTTCACTTACGTGTGGTAGCTTGGGAATGCTGAGCATATGGAATCCAGGTAAAATCTGATTATTTCTCAGATGATTCGAAGGTTTTGTTTTAGGACTGTGAAACGACTTCTTCATTAGAAGGGCTTATGAACTTGATCCCCTTTAATGCAAACTAGCGCCAAAAGAGACCTAGAATAGATTAGTGACTGTTGTTAAGTATACCTTAGTTTAACCAGACCACTGACCTGATTAACAGCTCTCAAAGCTCAATATGGATTGGTAAAGACGGAGACGACTCCTGAATTAAGAGGAGCAGGAAGTGCAGGTGTTTCTTAACTAGTGCCCTTATTAAATTTCGTTGCAACACAGATTTACTTGTGTTCGAATAGAAGTCTAACCCAGGGAGAACTTCATCTCACAGATTTCACAAATCACATTGTAGAGGTAAAGCATTGGGCCACCCAGAAAAATGGACAGATCATTAATCAACCAGGTACCGGTTCTTAAGCGTCAAAATTTTGTCAAGTATTAATTGGTTGGAAACGATATTTAATTATTACACAACAAGAAACAATGTCTAGGAATTTAAAAACTCAATGAAAACAACTGCAGTGGACTGAGATTATGCAAGCCTTCAGATGTTTGCCGGTAAATATACGATGCCCTCCGTATTTCCAATAAAAAAATTCAAAATGACTATCCTTCGACCATTTCTGATAATGAATTCAGCTTTGGGAAAAAATGAGAGCATTCTAGTATTACTCGGGTCTTTCCATATTGATGACTTTTTATAATGTGAAAGCACCGATAAACAGTTAAAGTAAGAATGTTCTGGAGCTTTTTCTGAATTTCTTCCCCAATAAAATGACGACTGTGTTGAAGGTAGGGTAATTTGAAAATGCTTAACGTTCGATTTTACTCGCCTGTTGACCTATTGATTAATTTATAATTTTGTAAAAGATAACAGTTATTTCTAGAGTTATCAGTTTAAGAGGTTAACATCTGAAGGAACTTTTTATCAGTTACTTTATTCGATTAATTTTATGCACCCTAGGAAAAAAAACTTTCAAATCAGTGTTAATATTCCGTGTTATTTTCGAAAAATAGTTATTTTCGAAAAATAGAAGAAAACTTATTTTCAGTTCCGCTTCCGAAGTAAAACTAATGATGGATTAGCGAGATTGAGAGTAATCAAAAATTTTCAGCATTATATATTTACTTAAAGAAATTTACAACATAAAAGGTGAAACTGATAATTTTCTCAACTGTTAAAGCTGTTCACATGCTAAGGTCAGAGAGAGTTTCCCACTGCTACTCCAATTCTATGCAATGAATTACCATCAGAATTCAGTTTAATGTTGTACATTATCATCTTGTAGTTGGCATTATCGTGTATTTTGAGAAATTCTTGTATTTTGGATTTCTCGTGTGTGTGTGTGTGTGTATGTATGCATATATATATACACATATATATGAATATATGTATATATATATATATATATATATATATATATATATATATATATATATATATATATGTGTGTGTGTGTGTGTGTGTGTGTAGTTATATGTTTAGCCACAAATATAGTTTAATATTGAATTCACCATACCTTGGGGATATGTTATACCCAAGGGGAACTATTATTGACATATTGTATCTATGACGGCAAGGATTCGTGCTGTACTAAACAGTAGACTTGATATATATATATATATATGTATAATATATGTGTGTGTGTATTTATATATATATGAAGGTTTATGCGCATTTATTTTAGAAAACTTATAATGATAAGTATTATCTTGCTGAAGTGTATAGCAGATAATTATGAAAACTAGAAATGGTCTTTATTCTGAATTACGAGCAAGAATGCCGAGGTACTTACCAGTGCCACGAGTATTTGTCCATGCAAATTGGCAGCATTTTCGTCCACATCTCATAATCCTGATTACGCTTTTAGTGCGCCGCTTGTTAATACAGATTATGCTGTTATAAGATTATCCAAGCCCTTATTGTATAAAACGACTGCCTCGCTCTGCAACATTATTTTTTTTTTTTTTCATCCAAAATTGCCCTTTTAGCTACCAAGTGTCATGTTTGCTGTGTGCTCCGGAATTAAGGCTCCACCTTTAGGCTTTTATGGAAAGGGATTGCAGAGAAAATGTTTGTTTTGTCTACTTTTGCTTTCTCTCTTATTTGTTAATATTCTCTCTCTCTCTCTCTCTCTCTCTCTCTCTCTCTCTCTCTCTCTCTCTCTCTCTCTCTCTCTCTCTCTCTCGTGTGCGTTAGCGCATCATGCAGTGACAGAGGTAAGTTTTGAAGTTAGTAAAATCTTACAGATATTTAGGCATATTTTTTTATAGAGTGCTAAGTATAGTGGTTGCTGTTAAAGTTTCTTTAACATGTGACATGATAGGTGAGATGGTGGAGATAAGATGTTGGAATAAAACTTAAAGCCAATCGAGAATCAAGTGGGATTTTCAAGTTTATTCCCTGAGATTTTTTGGACATCCTGGTGGGATAATATGTTACGATGTTGAGGAAGGCAGAACAAAAAGGGATTTATTATGTGTAATTATTGATGTTTGCCGCAATACTCTCAGAAATCTTCTTCAACCACTGAAACAATGATACGATCCAAAAGTAACAGCAGCAACAAGGTTGGGAATGGTATAAACTGTAGCGGAATAAGTGAAGAAGCAAGCTGCACGAGAAGGACATCAGTTGAGGAAGAACCCATCAGATTTTTCAGTAGAAGCAGCAATAGAGGAGAGATTGAATCGGATAGGCTGTTTGGCAGTGAAGAGTGACTGTACAAAGGCGATGAAATGCCATCTCTGGATATTCACTCCTGCAAACGACACCCAGGAACGTGAGAGATTGATAGGAGGAGATGAAGGAACGCTTGCATTCAGTAAAAGGGACGGCGCAGGGAAAGATGAATCCTGCCTTGCCAACTCCCCATTTTTGTTGTGGAGTGGGGAGGGGGTGTGGCTAAAGACACTATTTAGTAAAGCAAGGATATAGAATGAAAGCATAGATACCCGTAGGGGGGTAGCGCCGTCAGTGCACCACATGCGGTGCACTGTAGGCATTACTTAAGGTTCTGTGCAGCGTGCCTTCGACCCCTAACTGCAACCCCCTTTCGTTCCTTTTACTGTACCTCCTTTCATATTCTCTTTCTTCCATCTTACTTTCCACCCTCTCCTAACATTTGAGTCATAGTGCAACTGCAAGGTTTTCCTCCTGTTACACCTTCAAACCTTTTACTGTCAGTTTCCGTCGCAGCGCTGAATGACCTCATAGGTCTCAGTGCTTGGTCTTTAGCCTAAATTCTATATTCAGTTTGTCAGTCGAAAGTATAGATAATTTTCTGCGGAATTAGGGAGAAAAGGATAAACGCGTAAATTTGGCATAGCCTGTTAGGATGGCCAGCTGACGTAGAGCAGGTGACTGGTGAGAGTACAGCATGCAGTTGCAAAGGTAAAACTCTAATGGAAAGGGTCTGCGAAAAACATTTTCGTTTAATGTGGTGATCCTGACTCGGGGGGGAAACTCGGAACACGCATTTTGTTTTTCGTCTGCCTCTTTTACTTCATTTAAGTGTGTGTGTTCATCATTTGCAAAACGTGTGTGTATGTGTTTGTTTGTTTGTTTGTTTGTACGTGTGAAAGAGAAAGAGAGTAAGATATTTATATACACATATAACATATTTTCAGCACTACTGTTTTGACGTTTTTGGAAGGGTTAAAGCATTTGTAGCAGGGGTAACCACACTCTGTGTATTTTTACCCGGCACAGAATCCCCTTTGCTTTTCCATCTTTCCTTCGTAAAGTAAGAGATATGGCACAGGATGAGGTGGAATAAAAAAAAACGGAACAGAAAGAAAAAATATAGCGGCGGTATTTCCTCCCTCGACAAATGGAAAACAAGCGAAGGTCGTGATTTGGTGCCATAACACGGCAGTTATCTCCCCCTCTCTCTCTCTCTCTCTCTCTCTCTCTCTCTCTCTCTCTCTCTCTCTCTCTCTCTCTCTCCCGTTTTCCAGATATTCAGAAATTGTAAAAGCGAAACATTTTGAAAGGGAAAGGGAGGCCTTTTCTATTTCAGTCCTTTTCATTCCTCCCTCCATCTCCTCCTCGAGGTGGCTGACAAGACGAAAGACAGTAGTAAGAGAGTGTGGTGTATGAGGGAGAGGAGAGTTATTTTCCAAATTGCGTCAGTGGATGATGAAGCTGTGCAAGAAAAGGGTGGGGTGGGAGCGGGAAGATGTGAACATTTAAGAACAACTAA
>NC_089758.1:5236733-5239233 GCF_040412425.1 Macrobrachium rosenbergii
ACTTGCAATTGACATTATTATTATAATTTTTTACCTTACATTAGTTTGCATTCAGTTTTATGATTGCTTGCATTTAATTTGTATGAATGCTCACGAGAATAACTCTGCAGAAACAAGGAATATTACGTTTTTAAATAATGATGTCGTAGCCAGATAAAAATTCTCTTTATCTTTGTGAAGTAGGTGTAAAAAGCTTGTTATATAATTATCATATAACGATTGGCGCATTTTTATCATAATGAAATATAATATATATATACATATACATACACATCCATACATACTAATACTTTGCTTATATGGAAGACTATCCCATAGTTCATTTAGACCATCATAGTATAACTATATAAGAATGTTGAGAGTTCAGTAATGTTCTTGGGAGGTTAAATCTAGACCTGCAAACTCACTGAATGCGATCGTTCGCTCTCTGAGTGCAGCATTTTAAGTTATAATTATTGCTCTTCAAAAAAATTTTAGTTTCCAAGCGTTTCTAATTATTGACTGGTAAAAGATGGAAGGCATAATTGCTACCTCGCCCTGGGGCATATTCCTGATGAACTGTCAGGGATTAATATTTCCCATGACTCCTCCGTAAGCGGAGCTATTTTCAAACATTTCTAATCTGGAACCGGATTAAGCTTGTCGTCGGTGACCTTTGGTGCTCTGAAAGTAGTTCATTGCATCAAACCGGTATCTCTCTCTCTCTCTCTCTCTCTCTCTCTCTCTCTCTCTCTCTCTCTCTCTCTCTCCATGTGCTTTCTTATGAATAGGTTGTGTTGTCCATTCTGATAATTGTTTTTCCTGTTGATGTGCCTTTTCACATCCTGTTTGTTACCACCTGTTGTTGCAAGAACTATTATGTCTTTTTGCTCGGTAGCAGAGGATGTCACAATGAGTCCGTGTAAGTACTTTGCAGTGCTAGTAAATGTGATTTTTATTAGGAAAGGTTATTTACTCAGTGTGAAATGATTACACACGACAGAATTCCTTGTTCAGTACGCTTTACGATAGCTTTGAGAAAAAATCGGTAATTTTTATCGAAATTCGCACCAAGCTTGAAGTTCATGATTTACAGATTTTTTTTCTATTCGGTTTAACTATCAATTTATGGAAAATTAATGCATATTTATCTTTCATAAATATTGACGGACTCTTGAACAAGCGCAGTACGATATATCAATTTCAAATGCTTAGAACTCCGTCTTGCTTCCTTATATATGTGTAGCGCGTGAATGGTGGACGCATCGTTATAAGATTTAAGAGTAATTTTGCGTTTTGCATTTTTATTTTCTCTCTAAGTTTCATTCTTGCATGTGTTATACGAGTTGGTGCCGAATGGGTAGAAAGGAGTGACGTATCGAGATCGCTCTTCCTATTTTCAATTAAGCGATGACATCATTTCTTGACATCAGCTGTTATTTAATGGTTGTTGCGTGACAGATAACTTCATTTACCGTCGAAAAGTGAAGCCATTGTCTCTTGAAGGTCAGAGTTGAGAGCCTACTCTGAATATGTCGTCCGGTTTTCGGAAATGTTCCGTTTTCACGGGAGTCGTGTCTGTCATTGCTTTGGTCTTTAATGTATTGCTGTAGCTGTTTTATCGGAAGTCGGATATTCATGTCACTGCTTTAAAATGTATTGCCAAATTTATATTTCATGGAAAGTATTTTGCTGTTGCCTTTTGTGGTGCATTTTATGACTGTAATTTATCGAATGTCTCGTAAATTTTTTGTCATAAATGTTATAACTGAATTTTTAAGAGTGCGTTTCCATAATTTTTATTACTGGTGTATTTTTACTATCGTATATTGAGGAAGTCATTCACAGCACCTTTTTGTCGCAAACGTAGCATATTGTGAGATCATTGATGTTGGTACAGTTTTTTTGGTAGATCATTTATTAGACGCTACAAAGACTTTAAGGGATTAAGTGTTGGCGAGTACCGAATGGTTCCTGTCTCTTACCTGTCTGTCAGTCAGTCTGTCTGTCTCTGTCGTGTGTCTCTGTCGAGTGCTGGGTGTGGGTGGGGCAGGAAGGAGCAAGAAGTTAATATTCGAGACCAAATTGGAAACAAGAGATGGATTTCCGATTGTTGTGTGACGTGGGCTATCGATGATTTTATTGGTCTGGCTGCTCCCTCCCCCCCCCACCCCCCACCCCCACCCCGTTCCTGTCTGTCCCTCTTGGTCCCTTCCTCTCTCATGTTGCCTCCTTTTGCTTCTTCTCTTTTGCCGAATCTTCCCTTCACTTCCTCTTCCCCTTTAGCATCTTCCTCCGCGTATGAATGCCGTCCACCCTTCACGCGCGTCCCTTCTTTCCCCTTTTCATTCCGTTTATTTTATTTCCATCCTTCATTCGTCTGCGCTCTTGTTCTGACACTTTCGTATTCCTTCCTCCTCATCGCCTGCTCTCACTCCCCTCCCTGTTGTCTTTTATTTCCTCTTGTCTCTCTAGTTCCGAGCTCCCTCCTCCTCCTCCTCCTCCTCCTCCTCAACCTCAT
>NC_089758.1:5241733-5254233 GCF_040412425.1 Macrobrachium rosenbergii
GCTTTTATGTGACTGTCATGTTCAAATGACGTTTTCAGAAATTGTTGTCGAGTATAATGATACATTCATTGTGTGTGCGCGAAATACAAAGTGACTTATATGTATATCAAAGTGTCATACAGACAGAATGTGGAGTAATAGAGTGAGTGGCATATTCAGTTTAAAAAAAATAAAAAAGAAATGTCAATAGCAAATAAGATAACTAGACTCTAGGTTTTCATTTGCAGAGTTGCTGAGGCCTCATTAAGAGTCTTGCTTGATTGTAAGAATATTGTAAGTCCGAGAAATGATTCTCAGTCTTGTAGATTTATGGAAAGAGTTAGGACTTACCTTTATTTATTTACAACTGGCCTATGTCATTGATTTATTGAAAAATTGCTATTGGTAATTAGAACTATAAGATTTATATTACCTCTCCCAAATTTGTTATATATATATATATATATATATATATATATATATATATATATATATATATATATATATATATATATATATATATAATGTATGTATATTTATCAATTATTTATTTTATACTTATATTTCAGAGGGGGCGGATTTAGTTAACTTGTACTAAGAGAAATGAAGGTGGTCTTAATTACTAGTAATATTTTTTTCCGAAAACTGATTTGATGTAGTTATATTAAAGAATCGTGTACTTTGCAACTCTTAATGTAAATTACTAGACCGTAAACCATTTCTAGGAATTACAGTATTCTTGCACCGAAAAGACTATTACTAGTATCTATGTAACTTCAGTTCTAAACCCTGGTAATCGTATTCGCCTTTGAATTTTAAGTATGTCTCTGTTAAAATTTTCCATTATCACACTAGCTATATTACTATAGGCACTTTTATTGAACAGTCTATCACGTAGGCAATAATCATTGCAGTTAATGCAATGTGTTTGTGGCGTCTGTTATTTTGCTACTACACTTTTTCATTTCAATTTTTGTCCCATTTCATATCTTCAAAAGTAAAGTTTTCAAGGAAAGTACCAGCATTGTTGCTGTGATGCCCCAGTTTATCTTTATGCCGAAAACTTATTTAGCCATTAACTCAGGACAGTTTACAAAGAAAACAAGTTATGAATCAGTTTCTTGTCATATCAGGTTATTATAGAATAGACAGTGTTTCATGCATTCCAAAGCAGTCATGGATTGATTATTTAAAATAACGATAAGTATACACAAAAAATTTACACAACTGTTAGTATGTACAAGGACATGAAAGTTGAAATTCTCTCTGAATACTGTAGATAGATATGTAGACAGAAAAACACCAAGATGTCAGAACAAATCGGTAAATAGAACACAATCGTGAACCCTTGAAGAAACGTCTCAACATGTAAAACTTTTGATAGGAAAACCGTACGATGGATTGAAAATATAAATCGAGTAATAGCCAGACGACCTGTTGACAAGGACGAATAACCTGGTATTGATTCCCCCGGTGAAATCTTCAGTTACTCGTAGGCTCTAACAGCATAACACCAGACGCCTTCCATAACAATCGAAGGTCAAATGGCATAAGACGTAAATTTTTCTCCTTTATACAGGAATAATAGTTTACCTAAAGCATCATCTTTATATGTGTATATATATACATACATACATATATACATATATATATATATATATATATATATATATATATATATATATATATATATATATATATATATATATATGTAAATGTCTGTATGAACAGATGATGATGCTTGGGTATGCTAGCATGCTTCTTCTATACAGGGGCAAAATTTACATCATAAGCATTTGGGCCTTCGATTGTTATGGAAAGCGTCTGGTTGGTGTTATGCTGTTAGAGCCTACGAATAGTTGAAGATTTCATCGGGGGAATCAATACCAGGTTATTCGTCCTTGTCAAAAGGTTTCTGGCTATTACTAGTGTTACATTGCCATTCCATTGTACGGTTTTCCAGTCAAAAGTGTTCAGTGTTGAGAAGTTTCTTAAGGTCTTCGCGATTCTGTTCCAGTTGCAGACATCCAGTAGCATTAACCCGTGTTTTTCTGTATTTATCCATCCAGTAATCGCTGTACAGTGTCAGTTTTTTTCCTGTTTAACTTTCATTTCTAATAACCACTTTTTTTATCCCATTGTTGTTTTAAAAAAGAAGTGTTTATGACTTTATTATTCCCATGGCTGTTTTGAAAAAAAAATGTTTAGGAGACAATGTTTCTTCTAGGGTTGGTGTTGCTTAGGGAAAGCTTGATGGTAGATCCCCCCCCCCCCACCTCATTTTTTCCAGCCTTTTACCTCTACCTTTTTTTTTTCTTTGCTAAAACCTTTTGTTAATTAAATCTATCCCTCCCCTGTTCTGGATTTCACATTGCTATTCTAGCTGTCATTTCTACCTCAAAGAGGATTTTGGAGCTTATTTTGAATTATTTTTTACGCAGAACTCGCGGATTTGGCATCTACCAGTTATGCAGCACAGCTTGTTGTGGCCAGTCTTTTGATTTACTGTCTCTACAGTACATCCCTTTTTGAGTTCTAGTGAATACATCTTCCTAACTGGATATTTTGCTTCTGACCTAGATCTCTGAAAAGGAAGCAGAAATCCTGTCCTGACAGGACTTCATTCGAGTGAGATTGACTGGATTCCACTGAGGTTGATCTCTTCAGATAGAGAAGTTGATCGTCAGATGTCTTGTACAGCTTTAAATGTCTAATACAAATTTATACTTACTGTATGCTTGAGTGAACTTCAACTATGATAGAACAAGACAGCTCTGTACGTGTGTGAATTGTCCATTTTTCCTGTTTTGAGGTTACCATAAGCTGCGTGACTGACATTGCTCAATTCAAGTTTAAAATCATGCTCTTGATTCCATTTATAATTCTGGCTACTATTAACCAACAACTATATATAGTGTATAGATTGCATTTCGATATTTTTCGTTAATTTGCTAGTGTAACTTACCACATTTTTTCTTATCCTTTAGATTACCAGAATATATCAGTGACTTTCCCTAAGTGTGTACTCAGAAGTTTCCTCTGTACCGCTGACCTTTTACTAAATGTTCATTTTTAAAATAAAACGTAATCCAGCAATATGTGTAATTAGCACATTCTAATCTGAGCAACGATCTAGTGATGATTTCGTGAGAAATTTAATCATTTCTAATAACCGTAGCTCTCTAAAATTTAGGGAGCCTTTTGTCAACGTTCTTGATATTTTTAGTGTTAGGTTTTTTCTTGTTACTACTAAAACATCTCTCTCTCTCTCTCTCTCTCTCTCTCTCTCTCTCTCTCTAGGTTTTTTTTCTTGTTACTACTAAAACATCTCTCTCTCTCTCTCTCTCTCTCTCTCTCTCTCTCTCTCTCTCTCTCTCTCTTTTCTCTTTTTTTCTTTTCATCTGCGAATTTCAGACCCTTACATGTTCTTCCCTTTTAGAGTGAAGACACGTCCCTGAGCAAATCTGTATCGTTTTCTTCGTAGATTTCCAACCCAGAACTCCATCAGTAACGCTTAGACTTGTTTGAAGCTTTTGATGCAGACCTGAACTGCATCTGAGACTTGAGGCATTCGAAATCTTATTCGATTCAGTGCTAACGATACGGCTTCCTTGGAATATGATATTTTCTCACGGTTTCGTCTTTCTCGTAATGCGTAGTTGCTTTGCTGTGTTATCCATTGTCTTCCCGTTTAAGAGCTTCGTAGCTATCGCATGTGGATTGGTTAATTATGCATATCGACGTGCTGGTTTTGCTTGTTTGATTCCTTTCAGAATGAAATGTTGCACTTTACGTTTCTGTGGCCCCTTATTTGAATTGAAAGTAAACAATGACACGAAACGATTTCCTTAAACGGAGATCTGATTTTAAAGGTGATATTTCTTCTAACACGAATTCCTTCATTCACTGTTAGTTTTAATCGCTTACCCCAATGATGCATATTTTTATAAATGCAGCCGCTTTCTGAACTAGTCTTCAGCAAAATGGAGTAATGGATTTTGCACATTCCGGAAAGATGCAACTTTCTTCCATTGGATGAATATAAGATAGAAATGTCCTTCGAATTCGTTAGATTAATTCAGCTGCGAGAAGTTGCTGAAGACTCCTTGCTGTCTTGTCCCAAGAAACCTAAAACAAGAAAGTACAAGACGGACGTTTAATGGATAAAGAGGAATTTCATTAGAGACGGCTCTTGGCGGGACTGGAGTCTTGTTACGCCCTCCTTGAAGAAGCAATGAAGCACTTCAGGGGTTCTTTTTATTGCAGTAGAAAGACATCCTAGAATTGTGCGTCTTTTGACAGTGGGCATATTTGTTACATATTTATTCTTAGAGACCTACTCTTTATATTTGAAAGCAGCAAAGAAGCTTTATGCTGCTGACCAGTTTTATAGGCTTAGCGTTAGAATAATCGTCACTCCAACATTTTATTTTATGGTCGGGTAGGCTCTCCGTATTCACGAATTTGTCGTACAATTCAGTTGGCCAAATGAAAATAATTTTTACTTAGAATTAGTTTCCTTTGTTGAAAGAGGACCTCTGTCTGAAATCCTAGAAAGAAAGAGGAAAAGAAGAAACCGAAACGAGCCACAGCGTACTAAAATAATTTATTTCCAAAGTCTGTACACAGGAAAACGATGGGCCGTAAAAGAAATCGTAATTGGTGCTCTGCACCTTTCAAAGCTGGTGGAAGCCAATGAATCTCCAGGGCTAGTAATTACCGACAGGTGTAGGTTCGCCTCACGCCATACTCCCAACAGGAAAACGTTGGCATGAGTTAGTTATTGCTGATACTCCTTCGGCGAATTCTTGACTGTATTATTTTAGATTTTCATTCATTCTGTACTTGAATTTTTGCAGGATCGCTTTTGTAGGATTATTTGATACTGAATTTCATTTGTTTTGAAGTGTTTGACTGTTATACAGTTATGTTACATTCTTTTCTGTAAATTATAACGTTATCATCATTACGTGTCGGTTTCCACATATGTGGATTTCATATTTCTATTAGCTAATGTGAACTGTATTCTCTAAATTTACCGCCATGTTAAAAGACTAAGCCTCTCAGAGATGACATCGTCCATGTCAGTCGTAATTCTTTCTCAGATATGACGGTTGTGGTTATCGAAGTACGTCAGTGTTCAAACAGAAATGTAGGGTGTTAGAGGAAGGAAACTTTGTGTACCTGGAATGGAAATATGTACAGTATGTGTTCGTGTGGAATGACTATTGTGATTAATGTCCGCACCACAAAATGCCCTAATTAACCGCAGACCGTCAGCAAGAGCAAAAGCGAAACTGACAGAGTGCCTGTCAGGCTTACACGGCTAGGAGAGAGAGAGAGAGAGAGAGAGAGAGAGAGATAGAGAATAACCGTAAACATTCTGAGGTAGGAAAAAAGTAGTAGTGACAGACTGGTTGAAGCGTGGATAGAAAGAGTGGGATTAATAGTGTGGTGGTGATAGTACTAGGGCACTATGTTGCAGGTTAATAGAAGGGTCAGTGCACCTCACGCGGTGCGCTTTAGGCATTGCTTGAGGTTCTTTGCAGCGTCCCTTCGGCCTCTAGCTGCAACTCCTTTCGTTCCTTTTACTGTACCTCCGTTCATATTCTCTTTCTTCCATCTTACTTACCACCCTCTCCTAACAATTGTTTCATAGTGCAAGTGAGAGGTTTCCTCCTGTTACACATTTCAAACCTTTTTACTCGGTTTCCCTTTCAGCGCTGAATGACCTCATTGGCCCCAGCGCTTGGCTTTTGACCTAAATTTTTGTATTCTGTTTTATTCTATTGTCCTTCAACAATGAGGTTTGTTTGGTTCGTTGTGTTTGATTTTTTTTCTGTGTTTCTGTTTGTTAGCCGTATTACGCAAAAATTTACTTGGCGTTTCGGAAAACATTGACCAAAGGTGGGCCTGGTGGCTGGCGGGAAGGGATTAGATTGTGGGAGAGATAAGAATGTAAGTTTTAGGTATATGAGACCTTTCTTTTGGCGGGAGAGGGGGCGTTGGATTGCTCGTCGTTGGCGGAGTTTTACGGTCTCCGAGTGCTCTTGTTAATTAAATGAGCATCTTGATTTTGACGTGCAGCTGGTTGCCCATGTCAGTTTGCTATCTCTTCTTTCTCTTTTAGCACCTTCGTTGGCGACCTACTACAGTCGACCGCCCACCACCTCGAAATTGACAGCTTAGATCAGTAGAGTATTTAGGGGTTAACAGAACGATCCCAGAGTGTTTCACCTGCGACAGGGACTGGAACTTAGGATCTCTTGTTACTGAAGCAGCACATTTTCATTTCTACAATGATGCCGAGAGAGAGAGAGAGAGAGAGAGAAAGTGGTATGTACTATTCGTAAAGAAAGCGAGAGTGAAAAAGAATCAGAGAGGAATTCGTGAACTATGGAGACGGAGGGAGAAGTAAAAGTTAAGTATACCTTAGTTTAACCAGACCATTGAGCTGATTAACAGCTCTCCTAGAGAGAGCTGGCTTGAAGAATTAGACTTATTTTACGTGACTAAGAACCAATTGGTTACCTAGCAACGGGACCTACAGCTTATTGTGGAATCCGAACCACATTATAACGAGAAATGGATTTCTGTCACCAGAAATAAATTCCTCTAATTCTTCATTGGCCGGCCGGAGACTCTAACTCGGTCCCAGCAGAGTGTTAGCCGAGAACGATATCGACCCGTCCAATGAGGAACTGGGGGAGAAGTAGGGAACTGTATTAGAGCGAGTAGAGAGAGCGAGAGTGAGAGGGAGAGAGTGACATCAAAGGGCCAACCCTTGCATTCGCCTAATTTTTTCCCCGTTGCCACTTTTACCGCAGAATCGAGGGTCATAACTGTGTTCCCTTCTTTTCGCTCTCTGCTGCTGCTGCTTCTCTCTCTCTCTCTCTCTCTCTCTCTCTCTCTCTCTCTCTCTCTCTCTCTCTCTCAGTCCTCGTCACTTTTAGTATTTTAGGGAATTTGCTGTGTTTTGTCAAAGGTTTTTTTTGGAAAATAATAGATTCATTTTTTTACTGCTTGACTAATGTATGTTAAGTAGACTTTTATTGCTCACCAGTTTGTGTACACATTTTTCTCTTATTTAATTGAATATTTATATCTTCTCAAAATTAAATGTATATCTTCTCATTCTTTAAGTTTCACCGTCATAATATTCTATGAAAGATGAGTTTTGATGACACGAAAAGTTTTCAAGAAAAATTCTGATGCGACAGAAACTCTGCCCCCAGACATGGTACTCTTGACAGCAACAGCAGTTCGTCAGAAGCTTTAACATCTGAAAAAATATATTAGATATTTTTAAAGAGTATTCTGTCATTTTTCAACTAGCACACTGCTATGCGCTGCAGTGAATTATGAATAGCACTGTAATGATAAATGCCTAACGTCAATGTTACTGGATAATAGTTTAGCGTTTGCTTCAATAGGAGTTACAGGGACTTATAACAAGGCTTAGAACGGGCAGGGGTGTGGACTATGTGCTAGAGTTGTTCCTTAATCATTTGATTTTGGAAGTTTTCATTGAAAACTAAAAGTGACAAATTTGAAAACTACAAAGCAGTGGTCGCTGTTGTATACATGCTCTGTCGAATTAACAAGAATTATAGTCAGACATGAAGTTTGCAATTTTTCCAGATATGCAGTTGTACTTGGTTATCTGACAGTATTACGTAAATAAGAACGACCCTAATGGACGACTTAAGTGGACAAACGGAGAACACTGAAATTACACGAGGGCATAACTGATGGCCTCTTAAAATTCTCAGAGACATCGGAGAGTTTGGTATCAGAGCGGTGCAAATAAATACAGCCGATACAAACTTAGAAAATAATAGATGAACACCTTTATCACCTTTATGTGACAGTTGAGAAGTTGAATGGTGGTAGAAATTCTGTTTTCATCAGAGAAACATTAGTTTCTGAAATTACCTACATACAGCCATGCAGTCATAAGATTAAACTCGAGAACTACCTTAAGTAACGTACTAATGACCGAAGGAGTTATAAGCCATGTTTAATAAGGCAGCCAAATTAATCATAAATAAACCCCACGAGAAAGGGGCGCGCCAACCTTAACTGGGTAAGAATAGAATATGGATTGCATGTTTTGACCTTCATTGCGGCGAAGATTGATATCAAAATATTCAAGACCTTGGTGATCTTGACTTCTCTGTATGTGCACGTAGGAACGTGGATGAATACAGACTAATGGAGGTTAAGTATACCTTAGTTTAACCAGATCACTGAGCTGATTAACAGCTCTCCTAGGACTGGCCCGAAGGGTTAGACTTATTTTACATGGCTAAGAACCTATTGGTTACCTAGCAACGGGACCTACAGCTGATTGTGGAATCCGAACCACATTATGCCGAGAAATGAATTTCTGTCACCAGAAATAAATTCCTCTAATTCTTCATTGGCCGGTCGGAGACTCGAACTCAGGCCTAGCAGAGTGCTAGCCGAGAACTCTACCGACTCGTCCAACGAGGAACTATGTTCTTCCAGAATGGATGGGTGGATGTCAAGGACTCGAGGTAGAATTCCATCACACATCTAAACGACGAAATAGAGATTATGGAAAAGGCTGCTTACTTGCACACGTTCGGAGTGTATATTAAGTCTTTGTATCTTTCTATTATACAGACTGTTATGTTATCGCAACGTTTCCTTTGGAAACATCAGCCAGCAAACCAGTTCGAAAAGCATTAGATTTTGTGGTACTGCAAATTTCATTTCATAATGAGGAGACTGTTTGTAGGTGCTTTTAATAACTTCCTTTAAGAGGTTAAGGCTGACCTTTGCATTTTGTTATGAAGTGAAAGATCATCTTGGTTAACCAGTGCACTGTCTGTTTCTTGTGATACCAGTAAAATTTCGTATAATCATTTGCAAGTAGCTTAATCACAGTTAGAATTCTTAGCGCTGTCCGTTCAAGTTAAGTATCCTAGAAAAAGGGCGTCCTTGCAATAGACTTCGGGCTGGCCGTTTAACTGATGAGATGTGGAGCAATTTTTCCCCTTATTGATTATTAATGAATGGTTTCTCGCCATTGTAATTAGAAATAAAATATTTTAAAATGTTAATCTAGCCCGCATCCCCTCAAACACACACTATAGAAACTAGTGGCCGAAAGAGACGAACCACAGGAAGATAGGGATTGACAAATGTTACTTTGCCCTTTTGTAAGAAAATATAAAGAATCTTGAAAAAAATTTTTTAATAAAGTAAACAACACATCGCATGGATGGCATTGTCAGCGACAGATTATCAAAACCGAAAATAAAAGGTTAATGGAGGAGTTGAGGATAGTTAAATATGTTTCATTGCACAACCTCGTTTTTCAAGAAAATTAGATCATTTGATTTATTATTTTGTCCAAATTGGATTTCCTTTTTTTTTTTTTTTTTTTTTTTTTTTTTTTTTTTAATAAAACGTTCTGATTTCCTGATATGAGTAAAATAGCTGTGTGGGGTTGCTTGATCTTTTTCCTTACTAAACCTTACCCAAAAATATTTGAAAGTGGAATTAAATCATTTTAAACCTAAAGACTCTTCATCTGGTGGGACCAGTGCTTTCATTTCTGCGTGCTTGGGTAAACGCAAATACTAGTTTCTAAAACAAATTTCGATTGGAGGTCTTCGTTTTAATGGCTTAGCATTGGTTTACGTGCATGAACCTGGAGTGTGTGTGCAACCTGTGTTTAAGTAGTTCTTTAAATATAATCTATATCTTGACTTTTGCACGAAACTATGAAGCATATCTCAGTGCAACTCACATATATCGTTCTGAAGCTGTTGTGTGTTTTGAATGAGATTTGTTAGCGTCTTAATGTAATGCAATATAGGGCACTCAGGTCTTGTGAATAGAATGTGGAATATATATATATATATATATATATATATATATATATATATATATATATATATATATATATATATATATATATATATATATATATATATTTATATATATATATATTTATATATATATATATATATATATATATATATATATATATATATATATATATATATATATATATATATTTATATATATATATATTTATATATATATATATATATTTATATATATATATATTTATATATATATATATGTTTATATATTTTATATATATGTTATACATATACTGTATAATATATATATACATACACGTGTATAGTTTTTTCAGCCACAGTGCCCTGTCAACTTCACGATTTCTTCACATTTTGGAAATGCTTGTCACTACTAAGCCTATATCCAAATGAAGAAAGAAATTATATTTTGATGCCCAGCCAGGAGTCGATCTCGGGTCCGGGGTACTAAAACAAGATAACGATAATTACCTGGCCGGATAATGCAGGTGTTCATCGTTACCTCATATCGATACCCCAGAACTGAGATCGAATCTCGGCCGGGCATCAGAATATCTTTCTTTCTTCATTTAGATCTAGGCTTAATAGTGGCAAGCGTTTCGAAAGTGAAAAAGTCGAGAAGTGAAGAGGGCATTGCACTACTAAAAAATAAACTGCCTATTTACCGGTAAAAAGTTATTTAAATCAATAAAAAGATAAATAAATATACACAAAACATACATACATACACGTGTGTGTGTGTAAATACAGATGAATATTTTCAAATGTAACGTTGCTGGAAATCTGATGTTTTTGAAATTACCAATTGTATTAAGAAAAAAAATTTATGCGCAAAGTCGGCCCTAATTATATACTAAAAGGTTCAGGTTGAGGGAGAATAATCTTGATCGTAAGCTGCTGTTGGTAATTATCTTCTCCTGGTATATTTGTGAATGGAGGGAAATAGTTTTAAAAGGGTCTGTTCAGTATACTTTACCTTGCCTCCCTCGTCATCTTACGAGAATTATTAAAGTAATTTTTACAGTGACTTTTGAGCAACAGCAGGAAGGTGCCTGAACTATCGCCAAATCTCCCCTAAATATGGAATATCTACAGTTCTACATGTGTAAGAACATGGTGCTTTCCTGACCGGAAGCTATCGGGAGACCTCATAAAGCGAATGGCTTCCTACATTATAAAACCCAAACGCGAGATATTTTTATTGCCATTTGAAACCAGGCGCTGGAACGAGGCTTCATTGTGCCACAAACTCTGGATAGGTTGGCCACGCAGTCTTGCATCAAAGGATTTGCGGATTTACGAGGTTCTCCGGTTGTCAATAAACAACTAACAAGATTAATTGAATTAAATCCAGATGGAAGAGATCTTCAGAAATGTAAAAATATATCCCCTGTGCTCACTTTTGTTGTGGGCCATTTTAGTTTTTCTTGATGTTACGATTTGTGGGTATGATCGTTATTATTTTTAAATAAGTTCATACATGTGCGCGTTCGTGTATATATATATATATATATATATATATATATATATATATATATATATATATATATATATATATATATATATATATATATAATGTTTGTATAATATAATATACATTATGCACAGCAAGTTTCATATCACCTATACTGTATCTCTTGATAGCCAGGTTGCTTCCAAATCAGGCAACGGTTAAAATCCCGGCGGGAACGAAACAATTATAAGTTATAATTCCCCTCGGGTGTAAGTTATTCCTGATGTATAGTGCGCTGGATATTAAACGATATTAGTTTCCTAATATTTGTGAACATAAAGTCACGCACGTATATGTGACAAAAACTCAATGTGTTTGTGCGTATGTACGTATGTACATGTGTGTGTTTATATATATATATATATATATATATATATATATATATATACATATATACATATATATATATATATAGTAGTACGCAAATGATTATGAAAGCAGTTACCTTCCTGAGAATGATAGATCGCTTAAAAAAACTTTCATTTGGTTCATGGGTATCTGATGGCCGTCTTGACATACCACAGGATTGTGAAGGACTTTTTATTGGTCGCGCTTCGTTCGTGCAAATGTCATTCATTTGGTTCATGGGTATCTGATATTCTTGACATACGACCTTTTTATTGGTCGCGCTTGTTCGTAAAGGCTTTTAGCGAATTCAGCAAAACAGGTTTAGAATTGCTAAGAAACTCAGCGTACTACCATTGTCACGTTAGTAACACCAGCAGTAAAACGTAAAACAGTTTGAAAGATTCTTTCCTGTTACAATATGGAACTGCTTTGTTGAGTTAAGTATACCTTAGTTTAACCAGACCACTGAACTGATTAACAGCTCTGCTAGGGCTGGCCCGAAGGATTAGATTTATTTTACGTGGCTAGGAACCAACTGGTTACCTAGTAGCTGGACCTATAGCTTGTTGTGGAATCCGAACCACATTAGAACGAGAAATGAATTTCTATCCCCAGAAATAACTTCCTCTAATTCTTCATTGGCCGGTCGGAGAATCGAACGCCGGTCCAGCCGGGTACTAGCTGAGAACGATACCAACCCGTCCAATGAGGAACTGGAACTGCTTTGTTTTATGAACCTAAGGTTCCTGGATCCTAGAATTCAGACCTTCGTAGAATCTTAC
>NC_089758.1:5259233-5274233 GCF_040412425.1 Macrobrachium rosenbergii
GAAGGGGGCTGCAATTTGAATAAATGGTTATTGTGTAGTTTTTTCCATGATTCACGTAGTTTTTTCCATGATTCACGTAGTTTTTCTATGATTCACGTAGTTTTTCCGTGATTCACGTATGTTTTTTATGATTCACGTAGTTTTTTCCCATGATACACGTAGATTTTTTCATGATTCACGTAGTTTTTTCCATGATTCACGTAAGTTTGGATATCATTATTGCAATGTCTTACTGTTTTCTTTTTTTATTAATATTGTTCTGCAAGGAGATTGCTTTCTCGTCACCAGGTTTGCAGGCCATTGTAATGTAATATCCTGAGAACCAGCCCAGGGGAACTTCTGCTTTTGTGGAAAGTGGTCATCCACTGTGTCCAAAGCGCAGTTTCTTTTAATGTACCACCAACAGTGAAAGGGTGGAAAGTCCTTTCGGGGCAACAGCCGGAAAACCTGCTTGTCACGAAAGCGCTTCAATGCCAGGACACTAAATCGATGTGAAAAAGCCGTTGCCAAGGAACCCGATTACCCTGGTTAACCCTGTTTTGTAATTACGTAGTGGTAACTGCAAAGATCATGTGCTAAAATAAAATATGTAGCTTGGCAAGCCTAGATCCTGATGATCGTTTTAGTTGAATCACCATTGATTATACAACACTAGAAATTGTAAATTGCATGCTTGTTATTTCTAGAAGAACAGCTGCATTAAAGAAGTGGCTTCATAAGTAACTTATGCTGACTAGCGCTCGAATTTGATTCCACGCGGTTTGCACTCTAGCGCACCTTTCAGGTCTCAGGAACCGAAGGTTTCATTTTAAATTTTACCCACGGAAATAATGCATGTCCAGATTTTTTGGGCGTTATCAAATATAAGGTACGTTGCTTAAATTTCTAGTAGTAGATTTTTCAGATAAGATATTGCATGTTATCTGACAGAGGATTTATGAAATATGCCTAAAACTCTGCAGGGAGCCTGATTTTGGTATCATTCCTGGACTGTATATCTGTATCTGTTGTGGTTTCCATGTTTCATACCCACTCGTAAATTCATAACAGTCTGGTTATGATAAGAAACCATTCTGTTGGTGCTCCTGACAGCTCAGAGTAATATAAATAACAGCATTACTTCGGCAGTCGAAATAACCTTCTTCCAAGGTTTCGACAGCTAGAAAAAAAAATACGCTACAAACACCAGAAACGCGATCTCTTTTAGAGCAAAATGCCTGCGAGGCCTTAGCCTTAAAGAAAAATTGTGACCTTTTTCACTTGTCAGTTTCATACATCGGCTTCGCTACAAGGACTCCTTGAAAAATATTTTCTCTGTGTGTGAGAGAGAGAGAGAGAGAGAGAGAGAGAGAGAGAGAGAGAGAGAGAGAGAGAGAGAGAGATTCCAGTAAGGAATGCCTTTGTATTGGCGGTGAAATGACCTTATCAGACTGTTGCCTGTTAACCGAAATGCCAGTTTCTCAAAGTGCGCTGCATGATAATTGTCAAGGTCACCTTGTTTACTCGCCCTTTTGACTTTGAGCAAAATATCTGAGTGACCTTGTTTCATTATCATACAGTGCTCCAAGCAAAACAACAAAAACAAAATTAGGCACAGCGAAAGGGAACCACATTGCGAGGAACCATCCAAATTCCTATACACAAAAATGCAGAAGAGCGAGGACGGAGAGGCGGCGCCTCCATATCCGTTGCAGCCTATGAAAGTTTTAAAAGTTCGCTTTCGATTTTCTAGAATTGGGTCTCTGGCGAGAGCCTCCCAGGGAATGTTTTATTCTAATGCCGCAGACGTGAAGGCCAGACAGTGACCTTAAAATGTGGTCAGGAGGAGGGAGCCTTGTTTTTCTCTTGGCTGCGAAATCATTTGCGTCTTGGTTATGGGGGCAGACATTAGTGTGTTTTGCCTTCAATCGTCGCTAGTTCCTGTTACATATGTTTACTATTAGATATTCTAAGCACCTCAGTACCAGAAGATAGGAGGTAAAATTAGATACTATGTAAAACTTGAACAGTATTTTATAGGGATCGTAAAAAAGACAGCATTTTTGTACCTGTAATAAGACGCAATTTCTCTTTGTTTGTATTTAGTCTGTACAACACGCTTTGTTGAAATAGATCTTCATTAAGGAGAGAATTGAGTTTACCTTTTTCTTTTTGTATTGGATTCGTCTTTTCTTTTTCTTTTTTTTTTGCATGTCCAAAGTTTGTCATCGTACTTTCATTTTGTTTGATTTGTTATGTAGCATTTAAACAACATTACTTTATTAATCTGACGTGGTTATTTTTTACTGTTCGTGAGATTTCTTGTGACATCAAATGCCTAGCTTATTCTTTAGCCCGATTGAGTGATAGGCTCAAGCCTATGATTATGCACTACAAAAACTATGTTCGTAGCACCTAGAGAAAAAGGATTGGCAAAACTTTGTCTTTAAGCGCTCTGGTTTTATATAACGCACGCATGCATATATGCATATATATATATATATATATATATATATATATATATATATATATATATATATATATATATATATATATATATATATATATATATATATATATAATATATAAATTGTGATATTCTCACGGTATACATAATAAGGGGTTGCCTCTCAAAATGGAGCCCCACAGGGGTTCACATATATTGTGAGTTCTTGTTTATAAAATTAAAATTGTATGGTAATACATTTCGTGCTCTGCGTATGAGCTGTGTGCAAATAAGATATATGTCAGTGGAGTATCATTTATGCCAGATTCTTGCATCCATTATTTCTTCTTCTGTATTTGCTGTTCACCTGTTCTCTTTCATATTACATATTATTGGAGAGAGAGAGAGAGAGAGAGAGAGAGAGAGAGAGAGAGAGAGCAATTAGACTAAACTTGTGATGACTACATAATGTTGTTCTGCCGACTGTAGACGCCTGAAACTTTTCGTCGCAGCGGGGAGGCGGAGTTTGTCTGGATCCGGAATCTTCTTTAATTAAGTAAATCTTTGGAAATGTCACGACCAGTTAGTTAAGAGAACAAAGAGAGTTAACTGTCTTCTTTCTTATTCTCTCTTGTTACTTTCTCTTGTCTCGTATTGTGTGTTTTCCTCCGGAGAACTGGCTTAGGAAGGAAGGCGTCTGTGTCTGCGAATTAAATACGTGAAGTCCTTTCGTTGCAATATACTGTAAATGGAAATTTTAATCAACCACGAGCTTTTTAGTGATTTGCGATACAATTCTCCACGCTTGTTCGGTTTTAAAGGGTGATTTTCAATTTGTTTCAGATTTTATAAACGCAAGACACACCTACAGCATCTCTCTCTCTCTCTCTCTCTCTCTCTCTCTCTCTCTCTCTCTCTCTCTCTCTCTCTCTCTCTCTCTCTCTCATAACCATTAATAACTGCTCCGGTATGATTAGATATTTCCCGAAATTTTAATGTCTAGCTCTAAATCCAGCCGTATTTAATTATAAAACGATTTGATTGTGCAATATATCACATTTTTCATGAAGTGGCTGCTAATTCGGTGCGAAATAAGATTCACGACACATTTTGAATTTGAAGAGAGTTGTAACTCATTTTGCTTTATGCCAGCATTACGAGGCGATTCTTCATCCCTTTCAAACTCAGAAATTGAGTTCCAGGCCGTTGGATTCTGGAAATTTATATAACATATTAATAAGCGGTGTCATTTTAATTTGAGCTTCATGAAATATAGTTTTATATTGCATTTATAATCTGATACTTATCATATATCTATTTAAATGACTACATTGCTTTATGACGAATAAAAACTGTAAATTATGTTCACTGAAACTAGGTTGCGAACTGAAATTATATATTTAAAATACCAATGTATATCAAGACTCTCTTGTGCTTGGGTTAAGTATCAGCTTGCACATACACAGATGTGGCAGTGTGTAAATAGATTCGAAGATCTTGACCCCTGCGAACTTTGGGTGATATCAGATAACCAGAAGGAAAAGACGTTCAAGTCTTGAATAACGAGCTAACTTCATTCTTAACACCTTCAAGGAACGAACTTTGAGAAAGTCTTTGCGAGGGGAAAATTATAATCATTAATTGGCTGAGATGGATAAATTCCCACAAAGGTGCCAGTAAAGGTCATTTCTGTAGGCCATGCAACTGGCAGCAGAAGCATCTTAATTGCCCCGTGTGCAAATGACACAGGTGTGATTTAATTCCATTCCGTTGTTTCATTTGGCACTGAAGCGGCTCTACTTTTAAAATAGCTTTGGTTGTCGACGTATTAACGCGCTCACATTACAGCCCTCTAAACGTTTCTCCAAACTCATCACGTGCCCAGTGCTATTGTATTTTCCATACTCTGCAGTTTATCTGGCCCTTTTTATATACTCTTCATGATCATCAGTTAGGTGTGCGGGAAGTCCGTGTACAAAGAGAGTCGTTCCGCTTTATGCCTCGCGACAAAGTCGAGGCTGGGGGACTATTGTTTTCCAATCGTTTGTCCTCCTGTTGTCAGTCAGTGTCTTTCATGCTCACCTTAGTCGTTTTCCTTACTCCCACACAGTTGAAGAACTGAAGTCAAACTTAGCTGAGCCTGAAGAGAGATCGTCTCTCAGGTGATGACTCTTCTTACAAGCCCAGAGGAATTTCAGTGTGCATGAAAGTTGTCTGTCTGTAGGCTTATTTTCGTGTCTGTAGGCCTATTTTTGTGTCAGTGCACAACATTAAATTCGCCATCACTTTCAGACTGAAAGAGATATACTTCATATTTGGTATGCACACTTCTCTAATAAAACTTTCCCAAAGTTTTTCCGTCTGTCTGCCTGTCTTTCTGTGCCTACCACACTTGCCTTGTCTTCGTGTTCTTCGTTCGTGGGTTGAAGGGGCTTCATTCTAACTTGGTACAATGGTATACCATCATGCACAGGCGTAAGTTCACGAAGGGAGATCGCCCGTTCGTATGAATTTGTACACGACTTTGGACATAACTACTGAACTATAGCTTTCATACTTGGCGTGCATACTCTGCTAATGAATCGCTTGAGAAAACGCCGAAGTTAGTGACCTCGTGACTTTGATCATAGCCTTAATGCTAAAGATAGCTGCTTTTCATGCTAAAAATAATTGCTTTCGGGGGCATTAACGTGTTACTCAAAGCAACTTTTAGGGGGAAAATCGTCGTGGTTATCTACCGTTGCCAACAGTATCCGCAACATTTCATCAATCGAAATGCTCTGAGAAGGTTGTTAGGGGCGGGTAGGGGACATAAAAGTAGTCCTTTAGCATTACTCCCAGAATGCTTGTGTTCAAACTTTGGAACTTTTCTCCTAATGCATGTATCTATTGTAGTTGCGTTGAGCATTTGAAGTGCAGCCATTCTGCTTAGTGACTATTATTATCGGGTAAATATTACTTAATGTTTGAGAAATAATCTGTGACACAAGTGCAGACACCTGACATCTTGTTAATCTGAAATATATCCTTCAATATGAAACTGTCAAAATGAAAACCACAGCCAATGTAAATTGACGAAAAGTACAGCCTATGTTTTGTCTTAAACTCTCCCCCTGTTCGAATATTACAGCGTACTGTTCCTTGAAGTGAAAATGCTATCCCACGTCCATCGTTAATAACGTAGTTCTTAGAAGATAGGTAAAAAAAAAAAGTTAAATACTCGAACCGCAGACGATATTCCCGTTTTTGTGTGTGATCATTTTCGTATGCTGCGACTCGCTTCCAGGATCATTTTTCATCCTTTCTTCGTCTCCGCCTCCTCCTCCCTGATATTTGTCCTTTCCTCCTCCAGTTCCTTGGCTCCTTTTCCCTCTCGATGAATGGTGTCCACTCTCCTGCAGCTCTCATCCAGATGTCCAAAATGGACCCGGAGAAGGAGAGTGAAAGAAAGAGAAATATTCTTAACTTTTTGTAGGAAAATGATAAATTCAAAATTAAGGATCTTTCCATCATGCATATTTCATAGAGTCCTTTCAACCATGAAATGTCGAGGCTGCCATCTCTCTCTCTCTCTCTCTCTCTCTCTCTCTCTCTCTCTCTCTCTCTCTCTCTCTCTCTGTGTGTGTGTGGGCGATAAAATATGAGGCAACATTTCTAACATTTTCAGATGACGCATTTCTTTCGTCAGTGTTAATTTTGATTAGAGTTGTTACTGTTAGAGTGCAGGCAGATTGACATATATAGATATATATACAGTATAATATATATATATATATATATATATATATATATATATATATATATATATATATATATATATATATATATATATATATATAGATAGGTAGATAGATATAATGTATATGTTTTTTTCTTTTAGTTTTCTGTAAAGGAAAACTATTGAGATGGCTTTTTCTGTCCGCCCTCAGATCTTAAAAACTACTGAGGCTAGAAGGCTGCAAATTGTTGTTGATCATCCACCCTCCAATCATCAAACATACCAAACCGCTGCCCTCTAGCCTCAGTAGTTTTTATTTCATTTGAGGTGAAAGTTAGCCGTGATCATACGTCTGGCACCTACCAACAACATAGCCACCACCGGGCCGTGGCTGAAATTTTCATACAGCATTGTACGCTATACAGAAAACTCGATGGCGCCGAAAAAATTCGGCGCGTTTTTTACTTGTTTTTATGCACGAACACGCAGATCCTTTTGCATACTGTAATTTTTGTGATTAGCTCATTTCAGCATAACCATTTTTCAGTCGGATAACACGTAAGCGTCGTGAAATTTTACATTGCCAAGAATTCTTTTCGGGGTATCAGCCAATATGTTTCTCGTGGGCACTTGTGTTTTTTATAGGCTCAATTTTTAAGTCATATATTTGCTACAAATAACACTTGCTCTCTTTGGAAAAGAAATTTTTTGCTCAATTATGTCAGCGTTTACGGAATTTCTGTAGTTGTTGTACAATCGTGGTGTCTATGTTAAACACTTAGTTTTAACTATGCCTTCAATTGTGTTCTGATTGTTTGAATATGCCTTCAATTGTGTTCTGATTGTTTGAATATGCCTTCAATTGTGTTCTGATTGTTTGAATATGCCTTCCATTGTGTTCTGATTGTCTTGGCGTGAATCCTTAAATATGTGCATTAAGTATATCTTAGTTTAACCTGACCACTTAGCTGATTAACAGCTCTCCTAGGGCTGGCCCGAAGGATTAGATTTATTTTACGTGGCTAAGAACCAACTGGTTACCTAGCAACGGGACCTACAGCTTATTGTGGAATCCGAACCACATTATGACGAGAAATTAATTTCTATCACTAGAAATAAATTCCTCTAATTCTTCACTGGCCGGTCGGAAAATCGAACGCTGGGCCAACAGCGTGCTAGTCGAGAGCTCTACCGACCCTCCAATGAAGAACTAAATATGTGTGCATTGGACAAATATGTTTAGACCTATATGGAACATGTGAACAAATCCCCTGACTGTGATTTGTTCAGAGTATTCCTTCTCGCTAATTCCTTATCAAAAGAATTACATCCCACACATCAAGTGACAGCAATAGAACCCATAACTCTCGTTGAATGAGTTTGCCATGGAAAGCAGGTGGGGACCAGGTCCCAGAGATTGTACTGGAGGCAAGAAAAGTCGCGGAGGCAGGGATGATGGCTGCGTAAAATGGCAGTTGGGCTCGAAAGGGAAGAAGAGCTGAAAACTGTTCGTCATGCGTTGGGTCACGGTGTCATTGGGACAACGTGCATTGATTTCACGTTAGTTTTTGCGTCGTTGCAGTTTTTGGTTGACGACAGGTTTCATCTGTTTGGCGTTTGTCTGAGAGGCAAGGGGTTCATGACGTTTCAATTACCGTTAGTTGACAATCTGTATATAGTAGATACCGGAAGTTGGAAAATCTGTGCGCATTACTGTCTTTACTTTTAATGTTAGTAGATATTCAACTTCTTGTGATTATATTTCATAGAGTATTCGGCTTCACTGGTTCCCTAGAATAATTTTGTTTCGTTTAAAATCTGATTTGACCACTTACCTTCGCCATTGGTCTTAGCCTAATGTGCCATGGTAGTCACGGTTTTTTGCCTGGCTTGGCTGAAATTACGTTCATTCCAGAGGACACTGAAAATATGTATAAATTTTTCTCGTCTACGGTTAGCGCACTCCCCCTCAAAACTATATATATACAGTATATATATATATATATATATATATATATATATATATATATATATATATATATATATATATATATATATATATATATGTGTGTGTGTGTGTGTGTGTGTGTATGTATATATATACAGTATATATGTGTGTGTCTGCGCGCGAGCTTTCATGCACACGGAGGCCGTAGTGAATTGAAATTTATTCAGTGAGAAGTATTTTTTATTTGTTTTTGTTTTGTCAGTATCACCGTGGAAGGTTTCATTTCGAATATTCCCCTCCTTTAATTGGAAGCGCAAGTGGTCTTTTTGACGAGATGGCCTGGGTGGAAGTTGCAACGAGGGCGGCGGTAACCTTAACGACGAGCCAATGGGCCATCACTCCCACCAGCTAAGACTTTTTTAGTGCCCTCAGCCCCGCTCGTTAGTCTATCAAACTAAGACCGTAAGGTTTCTAATGAAAGTGCTCGCCCGGGCGGAAAGTTACAGTGAAACAGTTCATTAGAGAAAATAGTTGACGAAACACCGGCCTTTTTATCGTTGCTCCTCTTTGATAGAGGCCGCCTAACCTCAAGTTAACGCCGTGTTCTGGCGATAACTTAGGCTCGGAATGAACTGAACCCTAAAACAGCCCCCGGATATTGATTCAGTGGGGAAGGCGTTGGGGAAACTTTCGTTTTTACACATTTCTCTTTGTTAGAGGACTGCTCGCATGCGTACAGAAATATACACACACACGCATTATGTAGCATGTATTCAGTGTCATGTATGCAGTTGTATATACACTAAATGCTTGCTTCTGCGTATTTACACTGACTTGATAATAGAAAATGCTGCAGTCGTTGCTCCCCACCCTTGATTTCTAACTTTCTCCATTCAACTTTTCCACCAAAATAACTTTTGCCAAACGGACTTGATCTTGAAAAGCAAGAAAATGCTAGGCTTGGCTCTGCTGGCCACCCACTAGAATGACACTTCAAAATATATGTTGCTACAATGCCTATCTTATGCACCTCTCGACCCCCCAACCCCATCAACTCAAACATGCACACAAACCAGATAATCCCGTCCCCCTCCACATCACAGTTATGCCCAATATCGTCTCTCAAATCATCCGACAATTTTGCCTTTTTATTTTTTTCAGTGTCTACAAGGCTGAACCAACTCCCACATTGCCCTTATTATTATTAAGCAAACAACAGCTCAAAGTATTGCTCATTATATGAAATATATTGCGCAGCCGCTTCTTTTCCGTGCTTTGATGCTTCCTTGTTTTGAGTTTCTATTTGTGCCAGAGTTTGATATTGTAATTTCTTCATAATTTCCAGGATACGTTTCAAGGTTTATACATCATTTGTCCGCTTTTTGTTCATGATACTTGTCTCTCGTTAGCCTCGTCATTATTTACATTTGTTAAAAGCAGTGTTTGCCGCTTCTGTTTAAGCAAGTGAACTTTCAAGAGTTGAAAGGAGAGCTGCCCTGTCGCAGTGTGCTCTCATACCTGACGACTAAAATACTTTAGCGAGAAGATCAGTTACACCATTTTCAAATTGAAACACACTGCCTTGTGTACTTTGCCAGAGTACAGTGCGTAACGTTGACTTTTTCTCTACTTTATCTCTAGAATAGATTTCTTTCCCCGAGGCTCTCTGCCTTTTGAGTGATTGTTGTAAATCTTCCCTCGTGGTCAGATTTTTTTCTTTTATTTTTTTTTATTCCTTTTTCCCGCCCAGTGAGACTTGTTTGTCTTTGATTACCCTGTTAGCTGTCCTCCAAGAAAAACATGAGAAATGTGTTATTAGTCGTGGTGATGATGTGTAGTGCAGCCTTGAACAATAACAAACTGCTTGACACCATTTTAGTACATGAAACGTCATAATATATACGCTTGTTTTAAAGAAGTTTATAGAGACATTCCTAGTGTACTTAACGAGGTTGTCATTAACAACGTTTTCCTTTACTGTGACCGGATGTGTAGCCTATCCGCCATTTACTTAAACCTGCCAAAGACGCCCACATGTTACCCTCTGTGACCTCAATCACACCTGACAACACGTAGGACGGCCCTTTTCAGATTTCTCTCTCTCTCTCTCTCTCTCTCTCTCTCTCTCTCTCTCTCTCTCTCTCTCTCTCTCTGAGAGATATTTTGAAGCCCTGATTCCGAATGGCGGAACCTTATTCCGGTATTGACTTGGCTGGTTAGTATGCGAGTAATTGGTTTATCAAATCTTCTGTCAAGCGTACAAGGCCGAACTTGTTTCTTTGATTGTAGCTCCGAATTCGTCCCTTTTTTTTTTTTTTTTTTTTTTAATAAGACTCAAGAGCGACGTTCATTTTTATTACAGAAGCTTCCCTCATTGACCACCATTTTTTGGCAATTTACGTTGATAATTTTTTTTATATTTTATTGTCATAACATTTGTGTACATATTTGCCTCATTTTAGAACATGGGCAATTTTCTTTCCCTGAAAGCGGTTTAAACTTTTGCAAGCATTTGTTTGTCACTTGGTTGTCCAGTAGTTTATTTATTTATTTATTTTTTTACTTTAGACGTCTTTTTTTGCTTTTTAAGCTCCTTTGTTTCTGGAGTGTTCTTCACTCTAAACTCAGTTTACAAAGGTCCAGGCTGACATTAAGGAATTCTTGACGTTGTATGGCTTCGTTAAGAAGCCTTTCCGCAGTTTTGCTTGAAATATATTCCAAATTTAGAGTTGAGAACTGTCAAAAAACATTAGAAACCTTAAAACATTACTCACCGGCAAAACTTTCAACATTTGTCCCACAGATCATTGTGGCTAGGATAGACGAGGAGTTGAAATCACGTGTTTCTGTGTTAGGTTGTAGAAATGGTTCGATTTTTCACGACCTAACCAGATGGGTCTAAACCAAAGTATGAGTTCAGAAGAGCGCATTCTAAAATATTAACCGTGTTGATTTGTCTAGTTTTTTGGTGGTTTAGTGTCAAGATACATGGAAAAAACTTTAGAAATTGATCATATATATATATATATATATATATATATATATATATATATATATATATGTATGTATGTATGTATATATATATATATATATATATATATATATATATATATATATATATATATATATATATATATATATATATATATATATATATATATATATATATATATGTATATATATATATATATATATATATATATATATATATATATATATATATATATATATATATATATAATTAAATTACACCACAGAGTTCGATGCGGGCCTTCACTGTAGAGTATATATAATTTGCGTTTAATTTCTCACCTATTTATTTCTTCATTATTTGGAGAAAAGTTATCATTGTTTAATTTCCTAAATGATTCAAATTTCTACTTTTCATTTTAGGATCTGGACGAACAAGCATCTATTCTGGCTAGTTTCAGCAGTCGTATGACTATACAACCAAGGTTTAAATGGCGTGTAAAGATGGCGCGAGCAATGAATTCCTGAGTTATAGACCAATAAATCCGAGTTCCTGACTTCACTGATTCATTCTTGCTTGCTTTAATCGTTATTGTTACCGACGACAATGGGACTTCGTATCCTAGATACCTGTCCTTTTGACTGCAAGCTGTAGTAGTACCTTTCCTGCATTTTGCCGAGGAGGACGATTACCTGGATGCGAGTCGAATGTGGTACACATCACATAACCTTTTTTGAATGGATATTTTAGCGTTGTTTTTCACATAAATGCTTAAATGTAATATAAATGCCCGCACATTGTCCAGTAATGTTCTGTGTATGTAAAGCAAGATGAAAAAGCTGATGGGAAAGTTTATTAGGCTTAACCTACAGTTTTTCATGACACGTCATAGAAGTTTCGTGGGAGTTGTTCGAACAGGCGTTGCGCTTCATTCTTAACATCTCAGAAGGTTTTCGCCATTTTTTCTCTTGTCAAGTCATTTGGTTGTATTATTCATAATTTTCAAAGTTTTGAACTAATTTTTTTGTTATGTGCAAAGAAAACACAATAAAACGTCAGGTTTTCTTTTGTTTACATGCTTTATGGAATAACTTATGCCTTTCGTTTTCACTGTACAGGTTATTATATAGAACACTGAGTGCCCACGACTTCTTATGGAATTAAGGTAGTTTAGAATAGGTTTAATTAATTTTCCCACTTTTGAATAAGTAAATGTAATCATTATATTTCTAGCAAGCCATTTGGCTATGAATTATTTGATCACTGTAAGTTTTTATTCTGATTTTATGTGCCTTTGGCCTAAATTCTGTGTTCTGTTCTTGCACCGATTCATTATCATTGTACAAATGTTATAAAAGAAGTGAATGAAAAGCCATATATTCTGAGTTAAAAACTGCCCTTTTCTTCTCCCATGTTAATTTTTATATATATAATACGATGTGCAAAATTGCACATTTACAGCTTCCGAGGCTGAGAGCGTGTGAATTAGAACAGACTGGCCTTGACTGATGGAAGTAAATACAAGAAGGCTATTTAAAAATCTATCAATAAATAAACATTACCTTATACGTTGGTAGAAACCTTTTCAGTGACATAAATTTAGACCTATTCCTGGCGAGTAAAACAAAACAGTTGGCAAACATGATTGCCAGTTGTCAGGTGCAGATCTGACAAGCTATGTGCTGTTATTTTTTGTTCAAAACCTGAATTTGACCTATCACCATAACATTAGACGTCTTCCGTGGCTCATCCGTAAACGCCCAACTGCGTCGCTTCACGGGTGAACGGGCACGCCCACAAATTCGGTGACATGAGTCGTCTTGTCCGACTAGATGCTAAAATCTGTGACGTCATTACCTCGGCCAGGGGATGTGAAGGGTCCTTCAAACCACGATCTTGACTTTTAAGTTATGATCTTTCCCTGAATAGAGGTTATTGATCGACAGAGAGAGAGAGAGAGAGAGAGAGAGAGAGAGAGAGAGAGAGAGAGAGAGTGAGAGAAAGGAGAGTGTTTTAAAGTAAGAAGTGAACATAATGAATCAAAGCGTAAGAAATTATTTGTTGCTGTCGTCCGCCTAGCCTTTCCTTCGTTTTACCAGCCCCAGCAAAATTATACGAGGAATGGAAGCATTTGTTGAAGAGACGACACTGCTGGCGTTGATTTTCGTGAACCAGGGACATGGAACATAAATCTTTCATTGTGTGATTCATGCAACAGTAATTTGGCCGAGTCTTTGATGTACTAGAATGTCAAGGCTTTTGTTTTTCAGTCTTCTCAGGTAAATTGATGAAAAGGTTGGATTATTTTTGTTTTTCTTCCTTCCCAATGCCACCTGTACTCTGATCATATCAGCATTGTAGTTGTGTTTCACTATAACTAGTAAATGTATTTTGGCATATTTACTAAATGGTAGGGCAAACTATCATTGGTTCGTGGCACCAGAATCCCTGAACTCCAACGATTTCACTTTGTAAAAGTGGTCCTGTGAACACCAGTGATTTTACTTAGTAAATCTCGTGCACCAAACTCCAGTGATTTTATTTACTAAATCTGGTACCCCGAGCTTTAATGATTTTAATGAGTAAATCAGGTGCCACAAACTCTTAATATCTAATGAATCTAGTGCCCCATGCTCAAAAGGTTTTACTCTAAACCTGCACCCTGAACTCGAATAATTTTACTAAATAAATCTGGTGCCCCAACCCCGATAGTTTTATGCAATAAACCTGGTGCCTGAACAGAAATGATTTTCTCCGTAAACCTAAATCTAGTGACCCAAGCTCCAGCGATTTTACATGACTTGGTGCCTCGAACTCCATTGATTTTCTTTACTAAACCTATTGTCCCAAGCACAAACTATATTACTTAATAATAACCCAGGTGCCCCTAGTTTTTATGATTTTACGTTGTAAACGTAGTAAACTAAACTCCAGTGAATTTACTTTGAAAACTTGTAAGCCTGATTCCCCAAACTCCAGAAATTTTTCTAATTAGACCGGGCCTCCAAAACCACAATCATTTTAACCACTAAACCTGGTACCCTGAACTCCCGTGATTTTGCTTAGTAAACCTTGTGCCTTAAACTCCAATGATTTTGCCTGGTAAACCTTGTGCCTCAAACAACAGTGATTTTGCCTAGTAAACCTTGTGCCTCAAACTCCAATGATTTTGCCCAGTAGACCTTGTTCCTTAAACTCCAATGATTTTGCCTAGTAAACCTTGTGCCTCAAACTCCAGTGATTTTGCCTAGTAAACCTTGTGCCTCAAACTCCAATGATTTTGCCTAGTAAACCTTGTGCCTCAAACTCCAATGATTTTGCCTAGTAGACCTTGTTCCTTAAACTCCAATGATTTTGCCTAGTAAACCTTGTGCGTCAAACTCCAGTGATTTTGCCTAGTAAACCTTGTGCGTCAAACTCCAATGATTTTGCCTAGTAAACCTTGTGCCTCAAACTCCAGTGATTTTGCCTAGCAAACCTTGTGCCTCAAACTCCAGTGATTTTGCCTAGTAGACCTTGTTCCTCAAACCCCAATGAATCTACTTGTTAAGCTTGGGGCTCCAAACTGAAACTCGGTGCGTTTACTTTCTAAAAATTGTCCGAAACTCGAATGATATCACCAAATAAACCTGGCGCCCCATCGAACTCGCATGATTTTACTTTGGAAACCTGATGACCTGAACTCCAATTATTTTACTTTGTAAGCCTGGTGCCCAGAACCTAATAATTTTACTTAGCAAATCTGATACCGCAAATTCCCATGATTTTACTTGCTAATCCTGGTGTCCTGAAATCTACTGGTTTTTCTTAGTAAACCGAGTGCCGCGAACTCCAGTGATTTTACTCACTGAACTTTATTTATCCAAGACTCACTTGGTTTTACTTGTAAACCTTGTACATCAGACGCCAGTGATTTTACTCTCTAAAGCTTGTGCCCT
>NC_089758.1:5279233-5281733 GCF_040412425.1 Macrobrachium rosenbergii
GGACTTAATATATGGTGAATATAAGAGAGGAAAATAAGCCAGTGAGCCTTCTGCTTATGTATTTGAAGGACGATGTTGTAGAAGTTGTGTGCGCATTGGTTTCGTCCTTGATTCAGCAGTGTGAGATGTACGTGGTAGCGACTTTCTTTTTCTAGCACCGCATCCTAATAGGGGAAACTTCTTGTTTATTATATCGGTATGTGTTTGTGCGAGCACACGCTCGTTTTCCTTTGGGTGTTCGTGTGTATCCACGGTGTTACTAAAAACTAGTAAGGAATCTGCGAGTAGGTTTTGGTTCAGAATAAACTTGCGTTTTATATTATTTTGGTAATTGGAACTAACGAAGAAGCAAGGCAGTCATGATAAAGATGGCAGAGGCAGAAATAACTTTTACTTACCAGCAAGGGAAATATACTTGTCAGAAATCATGGAAATGGAGGCACCCAACATCTGTATTGTACCTCATATTTAGACGAATGAAGGTCTCGGTTCACTCTTGGAGTCCCGAGGCCTCAGCTCGTGATTTAAGCTCATCTTAGCTACGCGATCCTAAAAATATACTTAATTACGCAAATCCTTATTATATGTAATCTCCCTTGACGAGCGTTTTTCAGGAATTTTCGTCGATGATCGTGTTTGTTTGTTCCTCTTTTCGTTCCTTTTTCTTTCATTACCCTGAGGAAACTCATGCATAAAATTATACCCTTCCTCTCGGTTCATTTTGATAATAAGAAAAAGATGAGTATGAAAAGGAGGCGGAGAAAAACGGAGGGATTGTTGGGGGAGGGGAGGGTGGGCAGGGGTTGGAGGTAGAGGAGTTTGGGGGCGGGGGAGTAGGAAAGGTCTTGTTGGAAAACTGAAGGGAAGAGAGAGAGAAATGGAGATTGATAAGTTGAGCGAGTGGAGAGGCAAATAAAAAGATGCGTGGAAGCACCAGCGGCTCAGGGTGGGAGGAGGAGGAGGAGAAGGAAGAGTTTAGGAAATGAATAATAAATCGCCTCATTATTGAAGCCATGACCTCCTTATCCTGCCTCATTTCCTGTTCATGGAGGAGCCCATCCGCTTACGAGGATGGCGAATCAACCTTAGTGGCTCCTTCTATAACTTCAGCTTTATAAGTTAGCGATTCACAAACACAAAGACGTGCGCGTTTGTTGCTGTTTCTCAAGCAGACTGTGATTTTGAAGGCAGTTTTCACATTATACAGTTTTCCTACTGGCTTTTGGTCTATTTACACTGTCTGTGATTGCTTGAAACAGGTCAGCTCTTGTGCTCCAAATTCAGACAACAGTCCATGTTTTTATGGAGAAATTGAGTCACTCGCCAGACTATTATTTTTTGTTGTTATTTTTCTGTACATTAAACATTATGAAGTGGAATAAGGATTTTTATATTTCTTACAGTATTAATTAAGTAGTGGTCAGCATCTTGATGATAATCGATTCAGTGTAGCGTCCGATTGGCAACGTTATGTTTCATGTAGTGACTTGGAGATCCAAATAAAATCTTATTTGATAACCCATATTTCTACCTAAAATACTTTATTATATTATGTCTGCTAATGATGCTACCTGGATGAGAGACTAGATGTAAAAATGTTTTTAAGTCCAAAAGTAAATAGCCACCGCCAGAGATACACATACAAGCATTTCCTGCATCAAATTACAAGGAAGAACAAGTTCAGAAGTTTTAAATAAAGAGGCGGAAGTTTGCGAAGAGCAGCCCAGGCTACCGGGCACTAGAGCATAATCGTTTAAGTTGGAAACTTAATGCAAATGGTATTAAAGCTGTAAAATGGAAAACTAGAAGCTGGTCTTTGTGCAAGAAACCTGAAAAGCTTGAGGAATAACTTCTACAGCATTTTTAGATTCTCCGTATTCTTAGAAACCCATATTTATAAATGCATATTCCTTCTTGGTGACCTCCCACCTGCCACATCCACTTATCCCTCTGTTTACTCCCACTGTAGTCTTGGTAACTATAAGCTCTTACTTCATTTTCATTTTTCATATATATATATATATATATATATATATATATATATATATATATATATATATATACATATATATATATATATATACATACACAAAAATAAAGTAAGATAGTTACAAAGATTAAAATGGGATTAAATATAGGGGAAAGTGGTTGTTGCATGTGGGAGGTCAAGAGGAAAAGCGAAAGAGATGCAAAACATATTGAAGATATATTACGCATTTACTGAAGTTACATGATCTGTACATAAATGCAAGTATGAAAGGTCAAATTTAACATGATGGTAAAGAATGACCTCGATGGTAGCTCTAAGCATGAGATTAGAGGGGAAAATTTCTTTATTTTGATGCTTCATAATCAGTTATAAGGCAACAGCTGCGGGTAAAAATCGCAGTGTGGGTGGGACCCTGTTGATTTGACCTTTTTTTCTGAATCGCATTCCTTGTATGAAAGTGCTGTATGTATGTTCATGTCTGTGACAGATTACCTGGCTTGTAACCAGTCA
>NC_089758.1:5286733-5291733 GCF_040412425.1 Macrobrachium rosenbergii
CTCTCTCTCTCTCTCTCTCTCTCTCTCTCTCTCTCTCTCTCTCTCTCTCTCTCTCACACACACACACACACACACACACACACACACACACACACACACACACCTCCGAACGCGCGCACACAAATAGATATACCATCGAAATAGACTGCAGTATAGTTTTCAGTCAGTTGTACTATGAATTTTCAACCTTGATATGGCTTCTCCAATTTTTATTATGTAAACTTGATTTAAATAGGTACTGGTTTTAGACATAAGACTTTAGTAGCAGTTTCCCAATTGCTGATATTAAATATTTCGGCGTATTTAGATGTAGATATGAATAAGTTGAGACACTCAGTGATTTCTCTCCTCGGATTCAGATGGATGACCTCGATTAAAAGCCAGTAGGCAACGGTAGGGTCATTGGTCTTAGTCTGCTATGAACTTTGTGCTACAAGAAACTGGCTGTCCTTTGTGGATTCAGCCATGGAAGTAGATAGGCACAGTCTAGAAATGGCCCTTAGGCCCGGGCATTTGGGCACGTTAAAAATCTCCCCGCATTTTAAATACTAACGATAAATGGAAATTTGGAGTTGAAGAGCTCAGAATCCAGTTGGAAAGATAGAGCATATAGAAAATTAGTTAACGAGACTTATAAAACAATAAAAGAAATAAAGGATGAGTTTTATATAAAATTGCAAAATGTTGTTGATTAAATACCAGAAAGATATTTGAGAGTTCTTTTTGTTGGTGATAAAGATGAAAGTATGGGAGGAACAATAAAAGCATGATGTGTGTAACAGACAAGGAAGGCCTTGGGGAGACTGCAAACGAAAATGAGGTGCAATTTATTCGTTCTTGTGTTGCAAGTAATTAGAAACTGGAGGTGCTTTTTTCCAACAAAAGGACATCCTTAGATAAACTTATCTCTCTCCAGATGGCAGTCATAGAAACCAAATAAGTTACATAACTATTAAGAAGAGAAAAAAACACTTAGAAGTGATTACCAGCTACCATTGCCACACTAAAGCTGAAACAAAAAGCATCCATCCAAAAAGTTGACAGAGTATCTAGGTTTGATATGTTAAAGCTTCTTGGAGATGAACAACTAGCAATTGAATGTCGAAATAGATTTGACACCATACCTGAGGAGGAGCAGACAATCGGTAAGGACTTGTTTAACATCAAGAATGTATATCAGATCTGCTCGAAATTCTGTTCTGGAATATGGGGTAACAGGGCGTTAACCTTGGATATCGAATGAGATCCGAGATAGAATAAAGAATATACAAAAGCGAAAGGTACACATAAACAAATTTCTAGGAGGAGATGAAGAACAAAGTGGAACATACTAGAACTCGCTTTTAGATGGTGAAGTTAAACGAAGATCAAGAGAGATGAGAATGAATATTTAGACGAACATGGCACTGATGTTATGATAGCCCATAATAATCAGTATCTGAGTGGGAAAGTGCTTGGGCGAACATTTTTGTGGTCATGGATTAGAGAGAGGGATGATACAGTATACCTAAAGACGGTGAAAACCTGAATGTGCTTACAGGCGAATTCACACTTTTCGAAGCGGAACCAATAATAACGAAACCTAAGAGATAGAAAACGCCCATTTATGATGAAATCGCTGCAGAGATGATCTTAGCTGAAACTGGAATGATACTCGTCATACTAGCAAGCGAGTTCTGTAGAGAATGGAATGAGGAAACAAATTGAAAGTCATAGGTAAGGTAGGAAAGAAAGGTGACCTCCTTGAATGTGGTAACCACAAAGGCATTGCATTTACGTCGGTTGTAATGGAAGTATTCAGAATTTTTATTTTCATGGGTTTGAGAAAGAGATTTATAAAAAGCCTGGGGACGAACAAGCTAATTTTAGTAAAGGCAATAGTCGCACAGAATCAGATATTTGTGGTAATACATATTGTGCGGGAATGAATTGGATTTGAAAGTCCCCTTCCGTTAGTGGCGTTGATTACGAGAATGCGAGTAACAAGTCACAGACCTATATTATGGAAGGTCTTGCGTCACTGTGATATAAATATGTAATGCTAATTGAAACTATGTATGAACGAATTAAGACCCGGTTAATGTTGATGAGGTCTTGCCACGTGAATTTGCAGTAAATAGTGGGGTGCTACAAGGGAATGTTATTTCTAAAAAAAAATTTTGTCAGAGATTATATGGATTGACACTGGAGTAACGATAGATATTTGAGACATATATACACAGATGATGCTCTTTTAATCGGGAAAACACCACAAGATTTACGAAGCTTGCTTAATAGAATGCATCATATATCAAGAGTGATGGGATTCGAAGTGAATACACGAATAACATTAATGAGGACAGAACATACATAAAGGGATGAAATTAACATTAGTAGGAGAAAGCATTAATGAGGTTTAAGCTGTCAAATATTGAAAATCCCAGTTATTCAATACAGGTTCTCTTAGTTGGAATTTAGAGAAAGACACGAGGCAAATGAAACGATGGGCAGGCTGAGTAAGATTTGGGAAATAGACTGAAATTGCATACGAAATTAAATTTATACACAAGTCTAGTACGATCTGCATTGCTATACGAACATGAATCACGGGACGTGGCAAGGAAACTTTTTAAAGATTCTGTTGATTTGAGAATAACATTTTAAGAAGAATATAGTCAGAAATGATACCATAATGGAAATTACGAAGTCCTATTTGTAGATGAGATAATGATGAATGTTGGGGGATGGTTTAGGCATGTCCTGCGGACAACCATTTGAGAATAGAACATCGTTGTCAGCTGGACTCATGTTGGCACCTTAAGAGTTAAAGACCCAGACCAACTTGATTGGAAAGTTTGAGAAGGGAGGTTGGAGAGGAGTAGAGATTTGTGGAAAATTAAGAACTGGAAAGTCATGAGTGGCGGAATGTCCCAGAGGCCCTTTGCGTCACGCGACGATGGAGGGACGACGATGTTATTTTAAATTCCCTCCACTAGTTTTGTCTATTTGGATCTTTTAATCATTTTTTTTTATTTCTAGATATGGTACAGAACAATGAAACTACCTTTTGAAATTCACTGGTTGTTACACATCTCAAATTTCAGTGACAATTTTTATGGAAAGATGGCCTGTAAACAACTTACAGGTTGAGATAATGCTCGCCAGTAAGTAAAATATAAATTTAAGCGTAGGATGGTTCAGCTCCTTTCCCCAAGCGCCTAAAAACTAACATTTCACTGGAAATCTAGCCGAAATGTGTAGCCTAAAGCAAAACGTTTCATCGTGTTGAACTCATTATATGGTGAAATGGTCGTAGAGCAATTACAACAGAGCCCGTTGTTAATTTGTTCAACTGATTATCTGACGGAGCGGCATTGGAAAAGCCTATGGCAATCCTCTTTGTTAATAAGCGCTATTTGTTTGTGTCAGGAAAATCGGCTGTTAGAGCTGAATGGCGCTTTTTTACGACACTGAACCCATTAAAAAGGATCATTGCTAATTCATAAAATGATTATGAAAACATTTGTGTGCGGCCATGGGTAATTGCATTGCATGCACGTGTGTGTGTGTGTGTGCGCGTATTTACATGCATATCAGTGCTGTGCTTGTGTAATGATTCCTTTTTTCACAACTATACATCTGATTCATCAACCCCATTGGAAATTTTTGTCACAGAAGGAAACTTCATAGACAAAGATCTTTCTTTCTGTGTCACCTTCTAACAAAAATTGAAGAGCTGACACTGGTAGTCCAATGAACACTTTCTTAACTTGAAAGTGAACGATGAAACCATCATAAACTACTATTGAAATGAAGACTAGGTCACCTTTGCAAGCTCCTTAGGCCTTGAGCGAGGGCAGCGGGATAGACAGACAAACGTACGAGTCTCAATCATTTTCCCCCAGATAATTCATTACGTATAGGTTTGTATGTAAGCAATTGAATCGCCTCTCGGCGTTTCATTAGGAGCCTTCATAACAGCCATAGCTCTTTTAGCAGTCCCTGTGCCGCAGCCTGAGGCCGTATAGACTCAAAGCTATTAGATGGATTTAACAAAACCAATTAAAACCCTCATTAAGAATTCAGGTCGAACAGAAGGCGTCAATTCTGTCGACCAGCGTAAAATGTGGTGACCCACTTTCAAGGTGGAAGCCCCTTCAAGGGAATATTTTGGACCAGATTATGTACACACACACATATATACACATATATATATATATTTAGAGAGAGAGAGAGAGAGAGTACGCATGTGTACATTTAGGACAATGTCCAAGTTACTGTACTACACTGGGTTGTGGCACGAGGCTAGCAGCTTCATCCCTGAAATACTATTTGAGATACCGAAGGGTAACATCCTTAGGAGCTACCCCTTGTGAAGGAAAAAAAAAGCCTATAGGAGAACTCACATACAGAAGGTGGATAGACTTTGTGAGAGAGAGAGAGAGTGAGTTGGGGGGGGTTAAACGGGTGGGGACAAGGTGTGGGGGATCTCGGCTTCATTCATATTTTAGTGAATATCCGAATCAAGAATAATCTTTCATCGGTTAAAATCGTGTCTGGTTTTGGAGAACCTTTGGTTGTTCGTTTTATTTACTCTGTATTCACATTTAATGTGGCTCTGCTCTGCCGGTGCATTGCCAGGAGTGTCTTTCGCTTTAATGGCTTGACTGGGTTCGTATGTATATCAACATTTGCTTCAATATTAATGCATGCCGTATCGAACGGCCAATTAAAATCACGTTAATAAAGCTCTTCTGGGAACAGCAAATTGTACCCCAGAGAGAGAGAGAGAGAGAGAGAGTACCAAGGCTTTGAAATTTTATTAGCAATTCTTAGTGCTTTTTCGTTTTAAATGAATTATAACATGTCCAGTGGCCAGAATTTTTTGTTTGTTTTCGTTGAAAATGTTGGAGTTTTCAGCAAAGTTTCTTTCGAAAGAAGTTTGAAGTAATTTTGATGGTTTGAACTTTGTTCGATCTTTCGATATTAGTGAAGTTAAGAAATCCAAGGAAAAAATTATT
>NC_089758.1:5296733-5431733 GCF_040412425.1 Macrobrachium rosenbergii
AGTTATACCACTGACATGTCTAACTAAAGGTTTTTTTTTTTGTAACTTTTTCTCTTCTGTTCAGCTTCCTTATGTGTCCATATATGTCCACCTTGCACAGGTGTTATTGTTCCTGCAGTAATGAAAAGTTTAAACCACCTTGTCTGTAGATTGTCAAGCCTTCATATAAAAACTTGGTCCTTTTATTGACCCCGTTAAAAAAATACAACTTTCTTATTTATTGGTACTTCTATACACTGCTCTCAAGAATTGCTTGATTACAATTCTCTTATCAATTATCATCCCACATGTAAATGTAGTGGAAATCGGGAAATCAGATTCTGTTGTTTTTAATCCCTTTTTTGTACACCAGTGAGAGCTACCCTTAATACAGTCCTTACTCTACCCCAGATGGTAGGAACCAACACGATTGTTGTGGCAGTGTAGACCAATCCCTCTTCATGGGACTGAAATCATTACACTAATGTAATCGTACTTATTATAATTATGTCGGCTGGAAAACCGAAGAGAATGGCCTGCAGCCCACCCCTAGATACAGCCTACCCATGGAATCCGCGGGCCAGCTCTGAAGGGTAGTTCAGCCCTCGCCCTATGAGCAGGAATTCACACTGATGATAAGTCTGAACATATCCGGGCGGTTGATATTCCAACCATACAGCTGCCACTGTTAATTTGAAATACGGATCCCAGGCCGAGCTATAATACCTATTTACTCTCTGAAAGGCCAAAAAAATTTTATGATAAGTTGGTATTTAGTGAGAGACTGACAAAGGAAAATCAGGCAATGAACAGGGCCAATCAGATTTGGAAATCAAATACAAAAGATTATACTTCAGTCTTCACGATCTGTGTTGCACATGAACTATGGTATGACAGCGAAGGTGTATCTTCTAATTGGAAATAAAGTTTTAAAAAGAAGAGTAATATAAGTCAAATGGAAGGAATAGGGTGAGAAATTCTACCATACGGAAAATCAAGGAAATTCCATATGTAGATGATATGATGAAAAGGAGATGGAGATGGATTAGACACATCCTTTGTGCCCGGGGATCATATTGGGCTATCCTGTCTTCTTGGCTCCTGTTAGTACCAAAATAGCTTGAGGACCAGGCCTACTTGGATGACACATGTAAGACCCTTGGATTCGAACCTAAGCACGAATTTTGAAAATTCAAGCCACATCTTGGTGGCTCTGTGTCAACGTGGCCGTCATTACCACCATCTTTTTACTACCACTCTTCCATTTAGAGCTCTGTGCTCTTCTGTACTTGAGCGTCACTCGTGCTTTGTAATCTTTTTTATACTAGATAGATGTATTTATTTACTTATGATTTATTTTGGATATTTACTAATTTATTTACTTATGTTTTAGTCTTATTTTGAATACTTTTAATAGTTGGACGTATGGCTTTTTTATTTTTGTGCAAAAGAAAACTATTGAGGTGGCTTTGTCTGTCCGTCCGCGCTTTTTCTGTCCGCCCTCAGATCTTAAAAACTACTGAGGCTAGAAGGCTGCAAATTGGTATGTTGATCATCCACCCTCCAAACATCAAATACCAAATTGCAGCCCTCTAGCCTCAGTAGTTTTTATTTTATTTAAGGTTAAAGTTCGTCATGATCGTGCGTCTACCAACGCTCTAGGACAGGTCATCACCGGGCCGTGGCTGCAAGTTTCATAGGTCGCGGATCATACAGTATTATATGCTGTACTGAAAACTCGATTGCGCCGAAGAAACTTCGGCTCATTTTTCACTTGTTTAATTTTGTGGATAATTTTTCTTTTTATTGTCTCACGCACGCACGCACGATCTTTATAATCTTAATCATTATAGAGGATGTAATGTGCAAGATATAACTGAAAGGACATCAGTGCTCTTTTTTCCGTAACATTTACTATGTGCTAAGCGCCAATAATCTTGACCTGAGCTACGTGCCAGGGTTTTAGTAAATTATCCCCTGTAGTAGGCAGTACTGTTGCTTTTATACTTGAGATTTATGTAATAGGTTCATAAGTTATTTAGAGGAGCCTGGTTTGTAAGCTGAGGTTCTCTCAGGAACATTTCGCTATGTAATTTTACCTTCGGTATCAAATCACTAGTGACGATAACGCTTTCAGGAATTTCCAATACGCCTACATATATTTAAAACCTGACCTTTTCCTGAATCCTTATCACCACCCCTTTCCACAACTTCCACGCCCCTTTTTCATCCCCTTTCTAAGGGTCTCCTCTGAAAGCTCCCCCTGACCCACCCTGCTGAGCTGCACCCCTTTCTGGAGACTGCTTGCTGGTGACATTTGAGTCTGTAAATGTCACGCTGGGGCCGATTTATCTGGTCACATCCAATAGAATTCCTTAAGCGCGCCTTTAGAAAAGAACCGGGGTGGGAGGGGACGTCGGGTCTTGGAAGGGCGGCGGTTGAACTGTCTGCAAAGGGGTTTCGATCGTCTCCAGGGAACGAATAGGAGAAAAATATTTAAGTAAAAAGTAGGAGGGTAAAGGATTCTCTCTCTCTCTCTCTCTCTCTCTCTCTCTCTCTCTCTCTCTCTCTCTCTCTCTCTCTCTCTCTCTCTCTCTCTCAGGTGGGGCTTGCCCCCTGACATTTTGAACATTAATTCCGGTCTCTTTCTTTTGACGTATTCCTTCCAATGGTTAGATTCCAATTACCGCATCCTTTGTCTTTTGAAAGGAGCACCGGTTTGCCATCATTAAAGCATCAATGTTAGAGGGCTCAAATCGGAGAGTCCTCGTTGAGTACGGGCTTAGTTAAGCTTAAATAAATTAAATTATTTATATTACTGTGCTATGCATTTTTTCGTAATTTTTCCTCGTTGTTTATAATTATTTGTAGATGCTAGATGCGATATCCATTCAGTTATTTTGTGAGGTCCAGTTGCACTGAACATGGGAATGTTGGCTCATTAGTGACTCATCACTGATTAAGGTGTCCTTGAGTTTAGTTACACCGATACAGTGGTCATGTAATCGGAGATTCTCTGGAGGAATAGAATATCGTAAAACCAACGCGTCAACGGTGGCTGTCTTCAACATCGGAATTTTTTTCTTTCTTTCTTTTAATGTTTAATGAGGATTCACATAGTCAGTATAATTCGTATAATGTAATTGTTCGAATAAAAAATGTTTTGAGTTTGAATTAAACTAAACCCCAGATTTGGATTTTTGGAGTCTTGGTATATTTACACTTTACATATTCTTATGATCTTTGTTAAATGTAAACACTGTTTTAATGCAAATTATTAACAGAATAATCTGTTATTAATTACAAGGCATCCACAAACAACGCAATTTTGTTTCCTGTGATTTAGCAACTTGGTCATTCTGATGTGTTGATTACAGCAATAAGTTTAACACGCATCTTAGCATCTGGATACAAGTGTTGTGCAGAAGTTGTATTTATTTTAACAGAGTGGGACTGTTTTTTGGTGACATTGAAAATATACAGTGGTCTGGCAAGTGTCGATAGATTCTGGTCATATCAAGAATTCTAGATGCTGTTGAAATTTAAATAATTAGCCTTTCGTGGGAATATGTTTGCACCGGATCAGTTTGTAACAGCAAAGATGTGCGTACAAGGCATTTTACGATTTTTTCTTCAGTGTAAAGTAATCTGATTAATAGAGTTCTGAGAAGATCTGAAATTATATAGTTACAAGGAAGTATTAGGCTTGTAGGCTTTAGTAAACGCTCCACAATATGACCCAAAAGGATAAAGATTTGGATTACAACGGAAATGGTGTCTATCTTTTATTTTTACTAATGTTTTTAAGATTGTTTTCTGAAAAGTACAGAGCGCTTACCGACTAATGGCAGTGTGAAAATGCAAATGTAGATGCTAGCGATGTAAATACTTTGATGACTATACTATATACTTAACGTCTTGGATACGCCTTTGATTTTTGTATGTATCTTATCACGTTTCCTACCCTCTTGTTATTCTTCATTATGCTTTGGGAAATAATCTTGAATGATATGCTTCTTTGTAAAAGTTCTTTTCACCAATTAGTTATAAACTGTCTATAGAATGCTAAATGATTGTTAGAATAGAAACGTACTTTTTGATGATTAGGGGATAATTAGATAATTGGACTGATTTATTTTTCTAAAACTGTTCTAACTTTCTTTTAGAGTTACAACTATATAGGTTAAGTCATGGAGTCTGAGATCGAAGTTATAACAGTGTCGAGTAAAGTTCAATTTTACATTCTAATACTTAGGAATCTAAAGGTATCATTAAATATGCCATTCCCATTTTAGTTTTTGTTTTTTGTTTTGTCCTTTTTGCGGGGTGGGGTGATGAGTTGGTGGGGAGAACCCAACGAATAGAAAATGAAAAACATGAAGAGAACATGTGAATAAGAACCATTTCGTATTCTAGTAGAAATCCTTACCGAAATAGGAACTAGATATGTTAATACGTTACTACGCAACCTGAATAAATATGCAAAGAACATAAATCAAATAAGCCTTCAACCATGAAGTCTCTGAAGGGTAGGATTGACTGTAGTCTGTATTGTAGAATATAGTTAACATCAAAGAAACGTAGAAATTGTAAAGCGCAAAAAAAAAAATACTGAAATATTTGAAGAGAGAACAAATCTAGTTGTGGGTATAAAGCTTCTTACATTATAAACCAGCTGTCGCCTGGAATTCTTTGTTATTTTGAGAAAAATAATTATGTAGTGAATACTAGTCTCTCGCTTTCTAGGCCGCTATGTTACCCTAAATGGAATTTTGAATTAATGACACTCTGAATACGCCTGTTGCCTTCAAGGCTCATTGGAATATGCATGAGGCTGGAATAAAGCATGTCGTTTTGGGGTGGTTAGGGGTCGGGTCCATTAGGGTACAGGGGCTAGTAGCTGTTTGGCTCGTGCTGACCTCTAATCAACAGTCTGTAATCTCTCATTGGAAAGGGTATAGCAGGTTGCATCTTATTGTTTTACTTATTAATAAGGCTTAAATAGGGTGCTGAATATTATTTGAAAGACCACCGCGATAAGGGAATATTATTAAAAAGGCTTAAATAGGGTGCTGAGTATTATTTGAAAGGTCACCGCGGTAAGGGAATATTTAGTTGTAGTTTTTGAGACTCCTTTCAAAAAGGCATTTATGAAATGACGGCATGTTTCAAGAACTGTGACAGTTATTGATTTATCTCTGACTTATTCTCAGTTCTTCGTGCAAGTCAGCTTATGTGGCCATCTGTTAGGGTGCATACCGTAGACGTAGGGCCAGCAACGTCCCTTCAGGCAGCAATGCTTAGAAGTGTGGTGTGAACACCACTAAATCATAATTACCCCTTTGAATCATCAAAATTAGCTATTAAAGTCCTTTACTTTTACGAACAAATTTTATTATTATCATATGTGATTCAGGCTTTACCTGTAACTATTACTTGTATTACGGCTGGGAGAGAATGTAAGTTAGTCCAGCGAACTAGACTTAGATTTTCAAAGTTTGGTTTTGAAAAGAATTTGAGCAACGTATTGATCTCCCCTCAAATCCCGCCGTCTCTTTGCTGAGGCCCCATATTTCAAATTCCGCTCGTCTTATATGATAGGTTCAGTTAGGTGATGCGAATTTAGCCTTGTACTCATCAGCATTTACATTTAAGAGGGTGCGTAAAAATGCGTAAGTATATTATTATGTTATGCGTATGTGTTTGTCAGCGTGCATATTTTGATGTGGTTATATGGGTATTTGCGTATGTTTTTCATACACCACACATAAAGATTCGTAAGCACAGAATCATATTTCTTAAAGACGTTAAAAGATAAAAACATTTTTCGGTCTGAAAATACTTCGCGTTTTTTTCCAGGAAGACTGTAGGAAGCGGAGATCCTTAAAGCAGTGAAGCCCTAAGATAGGAAGAGTTTTATCTCATTATTTCGAGAATAGAAATGATACTTGATACGTTAAGCAGAATTTTTCAACTGAAAATATTTTTTTTTATTCGCAAATAAAACTCAGGTCCTTTATGAAGTATAGCTCGAGAAGACAAGATACTCAGAATGAAAAATATTTGTATTTTATTTAACCTATATATCCTTTAGTAAAATTTTGTTCTTCTTTTGCTTTATTTAATTGTTGTTTGTGAATCTTTGCATTTCGCAATATTTGAACCCTACCGTTTCCTTAAATTCATTTTACTTCCGGTATAACGGAATTGTGGTGTTCTTCGGAAAAGCTAAACCTTTTCGAAAATGAAAGTGCATTTGTGCAATATATCAATTACATCCAGGTTGGGAAAACGGAGGCTTTAGTTGGCGTAAAAGCTGGGACAGGAAACGACTTTGTCAAGGTCTTACCACATTACAAACTTCAAGAGGATGAAACAACACTGAAAGAAAGATTTCGGTCTTGATTCTTTGCGGCTGGTTGGTTTGGGACTCAATCCTGTATCCGTCGCATTTATCTCTCTCTCTCTCTCTCTCTCTCTCTCTCTCTCTCTCTCTCTCTCTCTCTCTCTCTCTCAAAATATTATAGTGGGAAATCTTCTCTGAAAGGAGATCCGTGCTCCCTTGAGCTGCCGTCAGTCAAAGGGGATTGCAGAATGTAAAGGACTTCTCTTCTAGTTTGTCCCTCCACAATAGATATATGTATATGTGCAATGGTTGATAGATATATCTGTAAGTATGTCTGTCTCTGTTGGGTTACTTCGTACTCTTCCGTTTCTTCATAGCCCACCCGTGTGGTGACTCGACTTGCCTGTCGCTTCCTGTGAAGAGCTTCCCACGACACACTTCCTGGTTCTGCGGGTCTCACGGCAGTCGTTTGTTAAGCTTTTCCGAGTAACGACTTAAGGACGTAATCCTTTCCAGGTTGATAACCTTCATTGCTTTATTTGTATATCATCTTAGTAAGACCTAACGAAGCCTTGTGTTCCAAATGTCACTACCCGGTTTCGACGCGAAACTGGACCGTAAAGATAAGTGTCAATTATATTCTGAAACTTTCATTTACTTAATGGTTATACTTTGCGGGAGATTAGTTAGCCTTCATGTTCAGATATCTTAGAAACACTGGGAAGATCACGAAGAGCGAAATTTTGAGGTGCTTGAAATTTTTAAAATGACGACTTTTTCGGAGAAGCGAAGAGTCCCTCGTCTAAATATGTCGAAATTTGTAAACAAAAAATGAACAAGCTGTTGTGGACCATCGAATCGGAGTTCTTAGGATGAAAGTAACTCGAATTCAGTTTGTGATATTGCATTGCCCTTATCAACTGCTGCCTTCATGTTGGTTGATCGGTGACAAGGTCCTGAGAAGTGTAATTAAGACAGTGCTTGGCAGGATTGAGCCCTCAGTTTTGTCCGATCTCTACAGTCAACGAATTCCAAATCCCTCTGTTGGATCTGTGATGGGTGGCAAGGCGAAATGCTGCTTGTAAAGTTGACATCATAGTTCAATCGCCAGTTTGATGGTGGTGTAAGGAAATCAGCAATTTCATAACATTATTATTAGGATTGCCACATGAATCTACTTATACTCCCTTTTCACCTGACAGTTTTCATTATCAGTTATTACATATAGCACTTGTTTATTGTTACAGCTACTTTGTCCTTTATGGTGTGTCCTCTTATTAACTTGCTCCTTTGATCAGTCAACTTGGAAGAGAATTACAAAATGAATATCTTCCTTTATTAAATCTCGGCTTCTGCTATTTTCTATGAAAGAAAATACTGTGCTTTCTTCGTAGACCCTCAGTTATTATAGAGGACATAGATATCCTGGAGAGTAATGATAGATGTTCGCATCAGTTTTTCTGATTAGTTGCTCACTCAACTTTTTAAGAATATTCGTAAAAAATAAAAGCAGGATTTTTGTTGGTTTTATATATATATATATATTTTTTTATGAAAGACAGGCACACATAAACATTGACCACTCCAAAGTATAAGTCATATCCTCTCCGTAAAAAAAACACAACTACATTACATAATTGCTTTTCGTTATGTTATGATAACCTAGAATTCACAAGACTTTGTCAATCTCTTCAACTTTACACGTGGAATGTACCTAAAGAGACGGACTTACCCTCGTCAGCTTCTGTTTGCTCAAGGAAATGTTAAAAATGATCAAGGTTATTCCATATAATTTCTGCAGGGGTTTTTTAGACCGTTCTTTCTTCCGTGAAGCTTTGGTTATGATACGTGTTTAGATCTGAAATCAAAGTCAGTTTTTCACCTTTCATAAGAGAAAAAAATTCACCGCACGAACTCCATATCTTTAGGGAATTTGTCAGTTGGAAAGACTTGGCTGGGCTTTTCTCACTTATGTTACATTTCCTTCCCGGCACAGGTTTTCTCGACTGTTTGAGGGGGCGTCAAAAAAATGGAGAGAGAGAGAGAGAGAGAGAGAGAGAGAGAGAGAGAGAGAGAGAGAGAGAGAGAGAGAGAATCTGGCTGGGAAGGACACAATCGGAAGATTTGTGTAGCAAGAATTTCACCAAGTTCAGCTTCGTTTTAAAGTCCTCCCCAATTGTGCTCTCTGACAGCGATGAAAGGTAGAGATTAAATATCGAGTATTGTAGGTTATCATGCGTGGCAATCAATAGGGTCTCTTGACTCCATATAACCAAAAGAGCGGAAAATAATTCAGAAGTACAAAACTAATGAACATTATTCTAATTAGGCTTATATTGCATCATGTGTATAGAACATTACCTGGACATAGGCCTAGGTACTTCGGGACAGTAACTGGGAGTGGCTTTCCATATCAGTTGAGTTGTGACGATGTCTCTTTTCTCAGCCACGGGTGTTTTGTAAGAAATTGTGTAGATCGCTTAAAAAAAAAAAAAAAGGAAAGAAGGAATGGCTTGATAAGTATTTTTAAAAGAGCAAAACATTTTGTAGAGTGCATTAAACAAATGGTCTGTTTTCCTTATCACTATCATGACGTTGTGATAAAGTGTATCCGTAGTGTGGTGTGTGGAAGCATAAATTAATATTAAAGTTAATCTAGAGAATGTACTTCCTTTATACCACTACCCGTGTGTGAGCGTGGATACCTATATTTATGCTGATAACTTCGATATTTTTATTAGTTGCACATGCATTTTCCCCGTAAGAAAACATTTTCAGATGTTAAACAACAATTTTTATTTGCAAGTTGTATTTTGGAGGGGACTGGGACTCGTGATTTATCCAGTAAAGTTTTCTCCATCTTTTTTTTATCCAGTTTTTATTAAGGTCAAGTTTTCAGTATTTTTTTTATCAATTTTACGAAAGAAGGCACATAGCGGTACAGAGAAAGTAATGAGCATAAATAAAATCTGAGGAATTTTGTGAATAGAGAGACTAATGAATAGTTCAAGTGAGAGGGGAAGTGTACCTTGGACCCTTTCATATCCAACTGCACTTGACTTGGATTAAGATTCCGGCAATTTGCTGCTTCTCTATCTGCTCCATTGCTCGGATCTCTCCTTCCTCCTCTACCGTCAGTTGACAGCAAGTCATTGAAGACGCAGGAGAGAATGTTCGACAAGAAGTGGCATGAAAGGAATTTTGGCGTATGCTTAGAATAAAGATAAAAATGACACCAAAGAACCATATAAATTTGACAGAAAAGGTGTCGAGAGAACAGGAATAAAAGCAGTGACGCAGATAAAGCAACTGCAGTTAAAGAAAGGAGAAACGACTAACACAGGAGTGGAAAGAAGGAACGGAGAGAGACCGAAAATCTGTATTGCTGGTGCTGGACTGTTGGTGTTCATGAAAGGCGCCATCAGTTGCGTGTGAAGGAAGGAATCGGGGTCCTGTCATTCCCACTTGGAACACCCATCTCATATTTAAATTCCTGCGTGCACTAAAGAGATGTAGTTGGTTCTCCTGGACATATCTAGTTCTTTATCGTGGTTCTTTCCTGCTTGCTTATTATTACATATATATTAACCTAAAGTAACCCCATGACGAATATTTTGTCATTTTACTTGTTGCTTGAAAATAAGCATTTTTGCTCATGTATGTTTTATAAATATACTGTTATATTTGTGTGATTATAGAGGTTTTTATTATGTCTTCCTACTGAATTTCAGGATCATTGGTACATGCGTGCATACGTATAGAAAATGAGACAAAAAGAGAACAAATTCCCACGCATGGCGTCGTTACATACTATATGCTTAATATCCATACAAATATAGGATAACTGAATTCCTATTATGCTCTCTGCTTGTTATAGATAGTACAGTAGTCATGCATTTATCACTCTTAAAAACCTCAAGTTTTCGGGATAGGTAAACTGGATCGGTTCAAAAATATATTTTAGCATTGATACAAAAATATTTTTCGTATTGCAGTTTCTGTGATGCAACTTGGGCTAACTAGTTGTCTTTTCTTCCAAACTCGCCGTGGTTTGTGCAGACTGGTATGATTATGCTTGTAGTTTCAAGAGCTTTGCAAGTTTATTTACCACCACAAAATATAAAATATTTGTTATAGCTCATTATCCCGTTTATTTCCCTATGTTAAGTGACCAGGGGGGGAAGTAGCTCAAAGAGTGACAGATAATGACGCAAGATTTAAGAATTATCTTATGACGAGATTATGGCACGGAATGATCCTTGAACACAGTCACAGCTGCGAAGGATAATTGTTATTCTTTTCATGGCACTAAGGAGGCTCAGTTAATACAGAGAAAGGAAACTGTTCGGTTTCCATAATACTAACAATGGCCCAGAAAAACCGTCAAAAAAGGATAGTTTGTTTGGGCAAGGTGTTTTTATTTCAGGGGCTACGTGAGGTTGCTGATGTAGGACCAAAAGACTCTGAAATATATATTTACGAAGTCCCCAGAATCGTTATGGAATACACAACTAATTGTATTGTGAAATAGATCACTTGAGATTTTTCATTTTTTAAACATATGTAAGACGCAATCGAAGACATTGTAAAATTAAAGGATTTCTCTGTTTCTGACTTTAACACCAAACAAATTCAAGCCAAAAGTCCTTTCTATTCTATTACTCGTATGTTGCCTTCGAATCCTCAATATTGTTTGTGCGGGTATTGAATTTTCATCGTTCTAACTTAAGATTCACATTATTGTCGCTCTCCTCGTTGAGTCAAGTTTCTATCTAAGGAACATTGGACGTTTCAAATTGGTTGTCGGAATTAAACAACCACGAGAGACAAATCGTAGTTTGTCAGACCAAAGATAATCACCATTATCATGTTTCAAATGTTACTTATACAATATGGAAATTAATAATTTGACGGGAATGGAAGAAGAGATAAAACAAACGATCATTAATTGAAGACCCTTTTTCTTTTCCATCCGTTGACGGTAGAGTAAGGCCTGGTTTGAAGTCGAGGGCACTCAAAGCACTGAAAAGCGCGCTCTTGCTTGTACCGAGTGGTATCAGAAAGGGGGAAATCATCCCTTTGAAGGAAGCCACTTAGTATGCGCTTGCTATGAGTTTAATACAAAGAGACCTGCGTCTCTTACAGAGCCCGTAGGGGAAGTTGGAGGACAAGTAAGAGACTTCTTAGAGGAGTCTCCCTCTCTTCTTCCCTTTTACTTAATCAGCGCGACGGCTTAGGTCTAGTTAAACAAATATCCAGTCTCTCTCTCTCTCTCTCTCTCTCTCTCTCTCTCTCTCTCTCTCTCTCTCTCTCTCTCTCTCTCTCAGACATCGCGACAAGGTTAGGTCCTATGAGATGAGAGAGAGAGAGAGAGATCCCGAAGCTCTCGTTAGCATTCCCACGTATGTTTAGAAAAAGCATCCCTGTTCAGCCATTCATAAGATCTTGTGAAATTTCCAAAGCATTATTTAGCTCAAAAATTCTCCTTCAATTCACAGCTTCATTTACCTACTTTTTTCATCCATTCATTCGACAATTCAGCCAACTTACTCTTTTAAATGAATGAATGCTGCCTTGTCCTTTATTTTCATAAATTTCTCTCACTCCTTTATGGTTCCTCCCACAGACAGCCTCTCTCTCTCTCTCTCTCTCTCTCTCTCTCTCTCTCTCTCTCTCTCTCTCTCTCTCTCTCTCTCTCTCTCTCTCTCATTAAATACTACACACACACAAACGTACGCACTGTTTTGCTGTTCTGCTTACTCCTCCTCCTCCTCCTCCTCCTCCTCTCCTCTCCTCTCCTCTTTGTATTCACCTGCGGTCCCTCCCATCTGGCCACCGAGTGTATTAAGGGTATTAATATTAAATACCTAGATCCAGGGACCATAACGCAGAGCCGTTGTCTAAAGTAATAGTAGGATTTTCTCTTTTGTCTCTTCCTTTTAGCTATCTTGATTACGGCCATAAAATTCGAGGCAGAAACAGCATTTGTTTGCTGTCGTGGGTTTTTTTTACTCTCTCTCTCTCTCTCTCTCTCTCTCTCTCTCTCTCTCTCTCTCTCTCTCTCTCTCTCTCTCTCTCTCTCTCTCTTTGAGGTCTTTTGTGGAAGGCTTTCTGCTTGTATTTTTTAAAGGATAATTAGTTCTTTTTGTGACACCGATATTGAGCCACTTTGTCCTTGCCATGTAAGAGGACGTTATTGTATAAATTAACTTTATCATATCGTGTTTAGGAGTTTAGCCTAATATCAGTTAAGGGATTTTTGTAATATAGAATCTATTTCTTGATATGTCTTGGAGACACTGTTCGTTCTAACCTAAGTCATTTGAGCGTTGATACAAAAGTTGTTCATTTCCTTAATTACCACTATGTGTGTTGATGCCTGTATTTTAAAATTTAGAAAGTACACACACACACACACACACACATATATATATATAAAGTATTATGCCTTTGGCCTGGTCATTTTGTGGATGAATGTTGTTAGCTAATAGAGCTGTCTGTGAGCGTCGAACAAGCAGTCTCTTCCTCCCTGCAAATCCTCTGCTTAAGAACAGACATCCGAGTTTGTGTGTGTGATTGAGAGTGCAAGCGCTTTAAGATTATGAAATGCAGGCTCCATCGAGCTTTACTATTCATTGTGTTATTGGTCCTCTCTCGGACCTGCTACCGACACACTCAGACCTCTTACAAGCTAGCCTAGGAAAGATCTAAGGAGTCTGGTAGATGCCATGGATATCCACTGTGGTTTCCAAGCAAGCAAAACCTCCCATTTAGCGGCATGATATATTAGGAGAGCCAATGTAGCCAATGCCAAGCTAATCCACAACTGAGCCTTCCCTGTTAAGGACAAGTCCCTCAACCTTGGACAAAGCAGTCCTACTGGAGGCAGGGGGCTGCACCATAGCAAGGGAGGCTTACAGTTTGTGCACCTTTCCCGAGAGTGGTCTGGATAACCTCATCGTGTTCTTTATCCGCTTGTCTAGAAGCACAAAGAAATTAACAATGAAAAGCAAAATCCATTACTGAAAGCTCTTTTGCAGATCTAATTCCTTATTCAGATATTTCGAGAAGCAGACTGTTCCCCAAAAGCAACAGTCAGAGCCGTGAAGTCTGCCATCATCATTAAAACAATTTCAGTAGAGTAGTGAAAATGTTCGTTTTGATTATGCTTTAACATGCAAATACACGAACTCACACCCAGCAAAAAAAGAATCGCAATGATAACTCATTCAGATGTTGTGAGATTCGTTGATGTACCAAGGTTAATTTCTGCTAGCCCTCAAATAGCTTTCTGGTATTTCCTCACAACACACACAAATGCGCACTCAAGTTCAGCGCCTGCTTAGATGAATTTGCTTGAAATAGTTCTAAATTGTTATTGTGATCTGAGGTGTCCACACGCAGGTCCGGAGATGTGATGAGCCGCCAGAATAGACGTGCGAACATGTATGTATGTTGTGACAGGAGATGGGTGAGGGCTATCAAGATGTTGCATCAGAGCATCATCTCAAACACCATCTCATCTGCAATGGATGAGATGCTTGCGAGGAGAGGAAGAGGAGGAGGGGGTGGGTGGGGGCGATAGAGGAGGAAGGAGGAGGGTCGGGAGGGGGAGGAGGAGGAGGCGAGGGAAGAGGGAACACTCCGGGAAAAAATGTTTTGTTACACTTCGGAGAACTGAAATGATGGCAGGCTTGTATGAGCTACGAATGAGGTGCGAAATAACCTGGAAATTTGGTCTTATGCGGACGTTTTCTAGGGAAATTGGAATTCTCTCTCTCTCTCTCTCTCTCTCTCTCTCTCTCTCTCTCTCTCTCTCTCTCTCTCTATATATATATATATATATATATATATATATATATATATATATATATATATATATATATATATATATATATATATATATATATTGTATATATATATATATATATATATATATATATATATATATATATATATATATATATATATATATATATATATATATATATATATATATATATATATATATATATATATATATATATATATATATATATATATATATTTTTCAAAATCAACATTTCCTCTATATCTAATTTTATCAATGACCATGAATATACCTAGTCTTTTCTTAAGATAAAACCACTTTGTGTTTAATGGACCTGAAGTGGCGCTTATTACGTATTCGTCTGCTTAAGAAACAAAACGCAATTCTATTTTCTGGTTTAAAGACCTGCATTCGAAGACCATTTTATGCCGCGTCTTTTCTATTTACACGCCCGGAAAGTGCTGTCTCTAATAAAAAAAAAATGGAGAGAGAACTTTTAAGGACAATTTTTATATTTCACGAGTTGGAAGGCAGCGTTACGGTCGCCCCAAAAGCTTTTTTCCCCGTCTTTTGCGGAATGGCCTCCTGCAAGGGGGAATTACACTCTTGCCAAGTGAAAATATTTTTTCTTTTCGAGGTGAAAATATTTTGTCTTAAAATAACTGTTAAGTGCTAACGACACTACAACAAACGTAAGTGGTAATGTATGTTAGTGATTTTTTTTTGTTTTTTTTTATAAGTCGATTTTCCTAAGAGAGGGAAGATGAATCCCTTGTGCAGAAAGTTTCCACAACCGCTTCGCACATTACGCCAAACGCCCTCCTACATCCTGTACCATTCACCTCTGTCGGGCAAGCTCTCCTCTCTGTCTTCTAAGAAATAGGCTTAGCCATTGTCCCATGATGAAATCCTTTACAGACACACTGCCATTTATTTCTAAACTAAAATACGAATCAATCCATTAGATTTATTCTTCAGATTTCCAAACATTATTGAAAAGGTGAAATACTTGTGTGACAGAGATCAAAGAAAATTGGTCTTAGAATCATGAAAGTAAAACCTCTTCACCCTACAGAGGGAAACACTCCAGATCCCCAGATGGAGAGATTGGAAGGGTTTTGAAGAGTAGAATCATGTGCACATGAATTGGTAGGCCTAGAGGGGACTTAAACGAGATTATTGAAAGTAAAGGATAATGGAAAGCATAGATCGTTGAAGAACACTCCCCCAAGACTGAGAAGAAAAGGGCCAACTTTAGCAGCCATAAACTATAGCAGAAATAAACTCATCACATGAGAAAGAAATGCACATAGAAAAAATAAAACCACCCGCAACGGTACCGGACAGGTTTTATGGCAAACCCTCCCAAGACTTTTGAGATATTAAAAAAATCCAAGATATGTGATAAAATATCTCCAAATTTATGGTATCCATGCTTAGGGTCAAAGAACACGTCTACGGTATTCCTGCTGAGGGTAAGAGAACAGGTCCTTTGATTGTCCAAGTGGGTTGCAGTGTATATACTGAGCTGAGTCTCTCGACTCAAAACTCTCATGGGAAACAGTCAAATCAAATGAGGTTCCCCAAACAAGTCTAAGTTAACCGCATAACCTAACTTTGTGTTAGGGTTCTTCTGAGACTATTTTATTTTTCTCCTTACTTAATGCATACTTGACGTGAGAGGATGCACTACAGTACTTTCAAATAACATCCCAGGGTTTGAAAAACAATTAGACAAAGTGTGAAATAATAAGAAGAAACGCCTTTGCAGTTATTCAGGTTAGATATATCTGTTAAAGGGTAATATCAGAGTAAGCTTCTAAAAATGTCTCATTTACAGCAGGGCTTAGTCGACAACCAAACTTTCATCCCCCACCCACTGACTAATTTTATATATATAATATATATATATATATATATATATATATATATATATATATATATATATATATATATATATATATATATATATATATATATAGTATATATATATATATATATATATATATATATATGTATTTATATATATATATATATATATTTTTGTATGTATACATATGTAATATATTGATGTTTTGTCACTTGCACATGCGTGATTTACTTCTATTTTCAAGTATTTAGCTACAAATATCGTTTAATACCGAATTCGCTTGCACCCAAAATGAATATTGATATGTGCATCTTCTCTCGACTTTGACTTAGCCGGGCAGATTCACTAATTAGTTATAACTGCACTTGGATGTTAGTTATACCCAAGGCATAGTGAATTCGATATGAAACATTGTATATATGCACACACCAAGGAATGTCCCGGTGGCATTCGCATAAATGTTTGTTAGTTGTACGTTCAATACTCCTGCTATAAGAAAGACGTTACATATTCCATGTTGTACATAATTCCTCTTCTTCCCCGACAGGAACGAATGCTTATCATCCTGGAACAAGCTGAAGCAGTCTCCAATGTTCGGATGCATTTGTCCAGTCGATCACCAAAAACGGAAGTGTCAGAGAATCTTCCGTATTGTGCATAACAATCCTTGTGTGGGTGAGTACTGAAGCTTCATACTGCAAGGACATCATTTTCAACTTTAAGATTTCGCCTACCGGTATTTCATGAGACATCTGTTTATTTTACGAAGTCGATATCTAGAGTTTGCTTTGCCAATTTATGTTGATGGATGATACCGGATTCTTTCTCCAGAGTTAGGTTTACCTGTTACGGTAACGACAAAGATGCATTTTCCTTCGTGTTTTTTGAGGTGTATCCACCTTCACAACACTCTTAGTAAATAGCACGATTTTACCACCTGTCTTGATTCGGACGCTCACATTACCAAGCGTTTTAACTTGATGCAGTTGTTAAGTGGAATATAAATTTCAGTGTGAACAAAGGTGCTTTCCCCCTGTTGCGAGCCTATTTTGTCCTTTTTCTCTTTTGTAAGGTACGGTAAATACTCGATTGTGAGCTAACTTTGAAGCTTTGTCCGCAAGAAGTAGCACCTGAGTGATGCAAATGACGGGCAGTGGGGTTGTTAGACGCTTACTTTGGAAACTGCCAAGTCTTAGGATAATAATTCCCAGCGTCATCTTTCCCCCTAGTCTTTTTGCACGTGAGCGGTTAGAAGGAAGCATCTCTGCATCACTATGAGGTTGCAGTTCGAATAAATCCAGGTTTCTATGTGTTCTTGGAGCTATGATATTCTGTGGCTGTCATTACACTAGACTTTCAGAGCGGCTGAAAGCTAGATTCATATTATGGTCAGTTTGTCTTCTCGACGCAAATATTTCACTCCGTAAGAGTGCCCGCTTGGAAGAACTTCTCTCACCTTGAGTAGCCCTCGGAAGTAGCATATCAGCGGGCATTGTGTTTGCGTAGATTTTTAATTCGTTGTAAGTAGTTGCATCAAATCAGCGAAAGGTGCAGTGTTCTTGACACTAAGCGGTTTATCTTACCAGTGTTCCTTTCATAAAAGTTAGTTCAAAAGACTGACAAAGTCAGGTTTCATTATTTTCTTATTTCATAAGGAACAGTATATTCTCAGAATTGCGTCACGCCTTCAAGTGTTTTACCTAATGTCCCATGTATAATGATAGTTATATTTTTCTTTTCGCCCACAGTCGGCTCCCTTCAAAGGTTTCCAAGAAGTGAATGAAATTAATTGGCTTCAATACATTTTTTCATTCTAAGAAAAAGAAGCTTCCTTTATTTTTTACTTTTCCGTTAGGCTTAATTCAAAAGTCTAGTCGAACACCTAAGGCTAGGCAGCTCACGAAGAGAGAGATATGATTAGAAATCTAAGAGCTAACAAAAAAAAGCGATAAGGAGATTACAGGAAAAGAGGCAAAAGAAAGGGAAAAAAAAACTCTAGAGAAGTGTTATGGAACTTTTGGGGGAAAGTGGTTATTTTTTCCATTGTTAAGGTTTTTATTTATTTCCGAGGCGGTTCCCTCAGACGGTATATGTTTCCGTGCTAGTGAACGTCGACATGAGTTTCTTTTGGGAGTGGTTTGGAATTCTCTCTCTCTCTCTCTCTCTCTCTCTCTCTCTCTCTCTCTCTCTCTCTCTCTCTCTCTCTCTCTCTCTCTCTCTCGTAAAAGATCCACATTAATTTTTCTATTTACTTAAATTTTCTCTACCCAACATGCAGAGTTTGGTTCATCTTCTTTGAATTGTTTTATCAATAAGTAAAAGACATAATGATGTAGATGATCAGATGATCAAGTTTAATTTGTTTTTCAGTTTCATCATTTCATAGTTATGATTTTATCAGTAACCACGTTCTCCTGTTGGCTGAAGAAAAATAAAAGATTCTCGAGCTATTCCTTACAGATGGCTTTGAGTGATTAGAGTCCTGTCACACATGATGGGTGTTTTATTTTGTTTTCTTAAGTATTTTGAAGTGTCGTCTTTTGTACTTGAAAAAATTTTATTCAGGATCTTATGATTTAAGCCTTCTGTTGTCCAAACCACTCCGTATGACATTTATTCGAATTGATCAGTGTTATGGTCGTCCTAGGATGGTAAAATCTGTGGAGCGTTAAGAACTTGCACTGTTGAATAAGGCGACCTTCTTTGGTTGGCTTTTTCTTTCTCATCGGTCCGGGTTGTGTTTTGTCTTTAGTCATTTTGTGTGTTAAAGTTTGTATAATACCTTACATTTCATTTATTCAAATTGCTTTGAGTATTGGTTGTACTTTTAGGATTTACTAGTTTACAAATAAGTTTTAATAATGCTTACTGTTTAAGCTTTCTTCTGCCTAATGCCATTTTAGACTCATTCTTGGAGGTTGCCATTGTTGATATTAGTACTGTGACACAACTGTTAACCATGTTCTCTTTTGCAGATCTGTACCGTTTAATTGACATACCCATCTGATGTATCAGTTTTGCATTAGTTTCATGTCTCTGTCACAGGATATAATATATAGATTTACATATAGATTATTTTAAAAAAACAAAATTTTCATCTCTTTGTATATATGAGAATTGATGCCCCATGTTTTAAGTTTACCTTTAACGTTATAATATTAGTGTATTTTAGCACATTACCATTTCATTCTTACATCTCAACTGGTCGGGCTAACTGATATTCAAAGTTCCTCTTCTCAGAGAAATGCTGAAATGATTCTAAGAACATTGAACATTCCATCTCCAACAATCCTCCTTTTAAGACACCTCCTTAGAGCAAGATTGTCTTGTGACCCTCTCATGACCCTTTCTCCTGTTCAATATATATATATATATATATATATATATATATATATATATATATATATATATATATATATATATATATATATATATATATATATATATATATATATATATTTATATATATATAAAGATATTGGATGTAACCTTGTTAGCCAGTTAGTAATTAGTAAGTAGAAATATCCCCATAGTGGATTGCATTGATGCAGAGATTTCAAATAGATTTTGAATAGCAGAGCCCATGTTGAGTGTGGGGGTTGAGGTAGGGTGGAGGGGTCTGTCGTACACTACAGTACACAACACACAGTTGCCTCCAACTGACTCAAAACAAAACCAAACCAAAACTCTTTCATTTTTTGAGATCCGGGTCAAAACTTCCCAACCACTTGATGCTATTTAGCCATTTTACTCCCGTGTCCTCTGACTCACTCGAGGCTGAGACCCTACTGTGCTGTACTTCATCTATGGAATCATTGTTTTCCCTCTTCTGTTATGATCAGTATATGACTCTTGTAGTATCTCTGCACCGGAGTAAATTGCTTGAAGTCCATTAAGTGCTTCAGGAACTGACTCGTTGTTGCTTCGGAGAATGGCATTTCTAGCTAAGAGGCATCATCATATCCGCCGCTTTTTTTTTCTCTCTCTCTCCACTCACTGTCCACTAAAAGGCTTCGATGACACTGGACCGGACCATTTATGACATTGCTTCACTTTGCGCTCTCCGTCCATTTTCGCTCTTCTTACCTTATTCATTCTTTCAGGGGAAAGTCAGTGAAGTGTCAAAAATTACCTAAATTAAAGTTAATAGTGCTTTACTACTTTAAATCCACAGCTATCTTTTGAGTTAAAATATGACTTACTCGGTACTGTTGCGGACCTGTTGAATATTAACGTATGTGTCATGGTAATACTTATTTAACGAAATGTGTGAATCATGCTAAGAGGTAATATCTGAAGAAGACGCGATAAAACCTCGAAGTCAGTTCGTTCATGGAAACCAAGTTTAAAGTTATTTATGTTTGCCCATTTCTGAATGGTACGGTCCACTGTCTGAAGGGCTGCTATTGCTACTTCTTCTGCTACTACTATAACTACCACTTTTACAATCACTACTATTTATGCTGAAACTGCCGCTACTCTTGGTACTCCTCTCAATAACTGCTGTGTCTATGGACTCACGGTAGCGACTTTGTTCAATAAGATTCAAAACGGGCCCTTCCGGGTGGGATCCTTTCGCCGGTCGGCCTCCTTCGTAGCCAATCCTTTGGTAGTGTGACTGACGGAAAGGATCCTTCGGAAACGAGGCTCCTTCACATCCAAGCCTTTTAGAGCAGCCATGTCTGTGAGACAAAGATCAAAAGGGAAGAGCTCTGTACGAGACCTCGATGGAGTCGATGTTTTTTGTGTCTGGATAAATGTGTCTTTTGTTGTGCTCTTGGAATTAAAGAAGAAAATAATAAGAGGCAAGACTCCATAAATGTTCTCTGTCATCTCTCTCTCTTTTTATTTTCTTTCTGGATCTGTCTTCTTCACTCACTGAGCTACGCAGCTTCCCCCAATCTCTCGACCCGTTTCCGTTTCATTTTCTTTTGTTATTCTTTTGTTTCGTTCCTCTTGTCATGTATAGTTTCCAGAACTTAGTTTATCACCACTTGACTTGATGTCACTATAAGAGCAGTAGAAAAATGTTTGTTCGAGTTATGCCAAACATTCTTTTCGTAAAGGCGAAATTATCAGGCATTATTGTTTCTCTCTGAAGAAAGAATCATTGATATGTAACCACAAAGCAATCTCAGGCATCATTACACTTTCTACTGCTTGAATTGCTGTACTAGGGAAGGGGACACCGCCGTTGAAGCGAAGTCTTTTTCCCTGTACAGCGATGTACATAGCTCTGATGTATATATCTTGTACATATAATGCACATATTTACTTTCTGCCTTTTGCAAGTTGAATAGATAGCACCGTCAACCACAGCACCTCTTCAGAATCCTAGTGCACAGCGCTTTCATTGATAATGTTGTTCAGCACCACTTATTTTTAATGGAGTATGTCTGTCCTGTTTATGTATGTTTAATCTTCTGAATTTTTCCCCAGCTCAGGAGCACTACTATGCCATTTGCCTCAGCTAAACTATGTAACAAATGCACTTTCTTTCTAGCCAATGCTACTGTCAAGGGTTCTTCTTCGGGGAATCTTTGATTCTCCCCACATTGAGTCATTGATAACCTAGCAGTAGATCATTGACTCTTCAATGCTAAATTTTAACTGCTGACCAGAGGTAACGCTTTTACACAAGAGACTGTTTTTTTTTTATATCCAAACTGAATCAAAGATTCCTCGACAGGGGATCGGTGATTCCAAGCACTGAATGATTAATCTCCCAACAGTTGATCCGTGACTCTTCTTAAATGTATGATAGATTCTCCAACGAGAGTCGTTCATTGTTCAGCACTGGATCACTGATTCTCCCAGTAGCGGGTCAGTGATTCCCACAGTGGGAATCCTCTGTTGTTCTTAAAGGCACATACGCTAAGAAGGTTATGCAGAAGCTCTGACACTCGAATCGACAGTGACGCGTGTGGCGCGAAGAGGGTAATCCTTTTTTGTTTCATTGTACTCGTCAGTGGCCAAGATTCGTGAAACCTGAAAGTCATAATTTTATGCTTTAAGTGTCCACTTGCCTTTCATGTGATTCACTATGTTTGGACTTGTTCGGGGGAGCAAATTTGTCGTGAATCTCTAGTTATTATAAGTAATTATTTTTGTTGAAGGAAAAAGTGTTCGCACCATCACTGAAGATTTTTAAGTTAGATTAATGCGTACTGCTATGGTAACGCAACCCACTGCAAAAGGAAGATGAAATTCTGCCCCTTCCAATTTCCCTTGACGCATTGAAAAGTGTAAGGTGTCATATCTGTGTTTGAGTTAATGTTTTCATTTTCCATAAGTATAGGCATAATGCCCCGAAGATTTTTATTTTTTTCTTTTTTTAATACAGGTATAGCTTTCTTTGGTACAATGTTAAAACTTCTTTAACAAATGGTAATGAACGATTTTAATTGTACATTTTGATTTTTAATAGGTCCTTTTAAGGAATTAGATTGAAAGAGGCAGAAAATGTTCATCTGTTCAGTCTTAGAAATTGCACCATTTCACTGTATTGTAGGATGCACTCACTCACTGTATCTCACTTTGAATATGTATACACCATAGGATGCACCATTTCTATTGTGCCTCATGTCTGCACCGCGCTTCTTGAAAGGACACAACCCAGCAGGCACCACGTCAGCAGCATGTTTCGGAGCGGGCACCGGGAAGGTACCAAGGCGACAATGACCCGCTCCGTGAAGCGTGTGTCATGTCGCCGTCAGGTACTCTAGAAAGTCCCAGCTCGTTCTCGCTCGCTCTGTCTGTCAGTCTGTCTCTATGTCTCCTTATGTCTCCCCCATTTGGAAGCAGCGGCTTTCTCACTCCAGGTGTCTCTCTCACCCAACCCAGGCTCTCTCTGGAGATTATTGTAGAACTGTGATGGCGTGAGATTTTGTTTTTCGAATGACCTTGAGAGAGTGTTTTGTCTGGGTGAGAAATGTGATTCAGGTTGTGAGTTTGTATACATGAGCTTCTCAAGGGGCGTCATCAGTAGTGACGCCGGTGACCAGGTAGGATATTAGTGTGCGTGCGTGGTTTTGTACGTTGGTTTGATTGCGACTTTTTTCAAAATAGTCCTGTTTACTGCTTTGAGCGCCTGGGTGGGCGGAGTCTCCCCGTGACAGCTAGCCAATCCAAGGGGAGTTTCACACACACACTTAGTGTAGCTTTTATTGCACTCTTTTGGTTTTTATGTTTGTTTTTGGCTATCTTTTCTTTTTTCTCTGGTTCCTTACAGATACGTTCCCTGCCTCCTCCTCCTCCTCCTCCTCCCCTTCCTCCTATATTCCCTCTCCCTATTCTTCTTCTTATGGGAAGAGCCGTGCAAGTGTGTGGGAGTTCATATTACCCCCACCCACCACGCAGCGCCCACGTTTCCCTCCACTCCCTCCCTACATCCACCCACACCGCCAGCGCCCACGCCCACACGTCCCCTGGGTATCTCGGCCCCTTGACCCTCTGCCTTTGCCCCCGCATGTGCCCTATATCACGGCAGAGCCCCTGCCCGCCTTCTCGGCACAAACGCACAATGTCCTCACCGTAGACCAAGACCACACCTTCACCACCACCACTGCCATCACCTCCCGGATGTCCTCCGTCGGTAATTCTCCTGGGTCATTTCCAGTCAACATTATTCCCCGTGATAACTCGTCCCTTCACGCCGCCGTCGACACCCAAATCCAAAACCCTCTGGTGGTGGTGGACGACCCGAAGGGAGGAGGCCGGCGACAGAATGCGTCTCGGGCTGCTGATGTTTTGGGCCAGCGCTTTCCCACCGACCCCCAAGCAAGTACGTAGAAATGACAACATCAACAGCAACAACAACAAAAAGACCATAAAATAAAAGAGAAACTCATGAGATTGTTAGAGAAACAAACAAAAAAGATTTTGAGCATTGCCATGGTTAAAGGTCAAGGAATACCACACAATAGCACTCTCACAAAACGTTTTACATCTGTTAGTTTCACAGTTTCCTCTTTTAGTCACCCAAGCCTCTCTCCACATTCCTTGCACATGATCCTCGATTCCTTGAAACCTTTCACTTCCTGAATATTATCCCATTCCTATCTTTTCAAAATTGGATTCCTTTTGGCCTTCAAACGAGTCATTTTCTACCAGCTGTCCGAATGAAACACTGGCCCACTTATGACTAAACCAATGTAGCTGTTCTTCCGTTATTATGGACTGAACAGAAACTTGCGACCCATTCCTCTCATCTTCTGACCGTATACTTGACCACGATTTCGTCTGCTTTCGACTGACCTGTCGCAGTGGTGATTGAAATGCCACCTGATCTGATACCTTCAGTATGCATAACAAGTCGTCAACTTTGAACGATATAACTTGAAGAAATTGAGAGGAGCATTGTGTATATATATATATATATATATATATATATATATATATATATATATATATATATATATATATATATATATATATATATATATATATATATATATATATATATATATATATATATAATCGATGAGACGCCTTGAAATCGCTGTGTATGATGATCTTCAACCAGTGGTCAGATAGTTGCGTTTTTTTGTTTTCATCCTCACTGGAATGACAGCCGTTGCTGTTACTTAATACTCTAGAGTTTAATATTTCACTACTAGTACAGTTTGCTGTCTTGTGAGCTGATAAGCAGGAAGATTTTGATTTCAGTAAATTTTAAGTTTGTTTTTATACAGAACTAGCGATTATTGTTCCCCGAGGTCTCATTCTGGCGCCTTTTTAAAATTTACATTTTTTGAGGATTTGTCAGTAACACTTTTGCCGACCTTTTATATGGAAATATCTCTGAATTCAGCAACGTGGCCTTGAATTTGAAAGTAAATTTTCACGAATAAACTCATTTTGGGTTATGCCATTACGTTGAAAATCTGTATTATAATTTTTTATCCCTCTCACTGTCATTCATACATTATTTTTTTATTTGGCATTATTTTAGAAATATCTGTTAATGATTTCGCAAATGTAAATTTTTTGTAACATATTGCATAAATAAATTTTGCATTCTTTCCGGGAGAAAAAAATTGATCCGTCTTCATTCCAATTCAAGTAAAAACGTGAAACAATTAGAAATTGCCCATTCCACCAAACAGTGAGCAAATATACCGAACGATTCTGAATCTCAGAGTAAGAGACCACTTGGGAAGAGGATCATCAGTGCGAGCAGAGGCGTTCAGCTCCTATTACAGCAGCCACAAAGTACTCAGGAGTATCCCTTCAATATGCCCCTTGAAAACTGAAGGAAGGGTTGTCACGTTTGCTCGTTGTGTAAGCATCATCTTACTCTACAATCCATTTGAAGCTTTTGTAGTTCCTTCTTTAGATGTTTTGATGTATTTGTAGACTGTTTGCTCTCTCTCTCTCTCTCTCTCTCTCTCTCTCTCTCTCTCTCTCTCTCTCTCTCTCTCTCTCTCACATCCATTCCCCTATCCCATGTTGGGTCCGTAGGTTTTATCCATCATCCCATATTGAGTTGACCCTTTCTACTCAGTTATCTACCTATATATCCCCTTTTTTTAGCATTTCCATCCGTTACTGTTTTACTTTAATGTTTCTGTTAATTTTCATAGTTTAAATATCAGTTTATCTTATATTTCTGGACAGCCTTGTCAGGGTTTGAAGGTATGAACTACAGGAATAATATTGTTTGTTCCGTGTTACAAGATGAAAGGTGATGAAAGTTGCTGCCAGGATATATTAACTTTTTGTGTAGGTATTTGTTTGAGCAAGTTTAAAGGAAGCAGTGAGATACTCGTCAATGAAAAAATTTCTTAGTGTTTAATGCACGAAGTCTGAGAACGTTTCGTTAGGGAATATGATTTTCAAGAAATGCGTGTGATTCGGTTCATTTAATCAACTGAAACTAGAGAGTACAAGACATCCCTGATTGGTTGTTTGTCTGAGTCTGAGTATGAGAACATTTTTTCCTGTGTTAGTTCTAGGATAGGAAAATCATGATGAAATCAAGAATGACTGGGGATATTGAACACATATTGACTTGAAAATAATACGTAAGCTGTAAGTACAATTTATTATTTTTTTTTTTTTTGTGCCAGTAGGGACAGCCTTTAAATTTCTGTTTCTCCTGCCATGAACCACGCTGGGACCTCTAGATCTAGAATACCCAGTGCAATAGGGAACATGCATGGCCATGTTCTGCTTAGTGCTGTGGCGAGATATATTTTAGTTTGTGTTATCAAATTCAACGCAGGACAGAGAAGACAAATGAAGAAACGTTTTATCGAGAGAGAAGGAAAGCGTCGAGAAAAGTAAGGAGACCATTCCTTTAGTTGATGAGCGGTTAAGTGCGCATTTGTCAGCATTGTAGCTTGCATGGTGAGTTTCAAGACATTATAAGACCAGTAGCCTCTCTTTTACAAAATGATAGTCATGTATATATATATATATATATATATATATATATATATATATATATATATATATATATATATATATATATATATATATATATATATATATATATATATATATATATATATATATATATATATAATTAATTATATATATATATATATATATATATATATATATATATATATATATATATAATTAATTATATATATATATATATATATATATATATATATATATATAATTAATTATATATATATATATATATGTGTGTGTATATATATATATTAATATATATATATATATATATATATATATATATATATATATATATATGTATATATATATATATATATATATATATATATATATATATATATATATATATATATATATATATATATATATATATATATATATACATTATTGTATATATATATATGTATATATATACATACTTATAAAAGATATTACCGTTACATGTCGAGTAGATTCTGCTGAGAAATGTAAATCTTTAAAAACAATAATGAAGGGGCTGTATTAGGGTATCAAGTGAGAAGAATTTTGAGAAACTGAATACTATGTTAGTTTCACTTTCAAGTAATAATTACCTTGACAAAAATATGTAACGTGTAAAAAAGATAATTTTTAAAGATACTGAACCCCAGATGCCAGATATGTTTGCTAATAAAGGAATTGTCGAAATGTTTTTATACTGATAATGAAGCTGAGAACGGATAGAAGTAGAGGCATTGAACAATTTGGAATATCCATTTTGACACGACGGCCATCAGTACGCCATAGAGAAAATAGAGAGGCTAATATCTCGGGAATTATTTGCAGGAGAAAAGTTCATACTTGCTTGGAATGAAAAAGGGAAAATACGAGTCCGTTTGCTTGTTTTATATTACTGAATAGAGAGCTGTTTGTTCAGGGATATGCAAAGCTTTAGTGAGCCTTGAAAAATGCAGTTTTCTGCAAACTTTTTTTTTCTCTAGTTCAGCAGCTAGCTAGCGAATGTTTGTGCTTGTATCACATTATAGACAAGATGTCCATTTACTTTCCCTAGATTTTTTCCATTTTATTAGTTATTTTTCATAAATGTGTTCCTGTTATCAATAGGTGTTTTGAACTAATATTCACATCCACAGTCTCACTGTATCTGTATTCTAGATTCTCACAAACTTTACTGTTGTTATTCCTTTCATCCTCATTGTTGCAGAATGAGGCAGTCTACCTTTCCCTGTTGCTGTAAATGTTTTAGCTTCCAGTGGTTGATCTCGCTCATTCTTCAAGCATATATGAAGAATATTTTTGTAATTCCCTCTTTAATAAAGAACTGTGACTCCTCTTATATGTTATCTTTCACATTTTCATTTCCAGATTTGTTAAGAGTAAGGCTTTTGTCTTTTTCAAACGATACCTTTAACCACAAGTTTCTCGAGAATTCTTTTCTTTCAAAAAAAAAGGAAAGAACTAACTCATAAGTCTCAATTAACCACTGGCAGCTTTACGTAAAAATTCCCCAGCAGTATATCTCCATTAGTTTAGCTTTAATTGGGGTTTTTATAGTTCACTCCTTACTAACTCAATTTTTTCTTCCGTGTCTTTCTCATCTGGGGTATTTTTCCTTCGAACCTTTATCCTGTTGTCCAAATATTTCTCTATTCTTCACCTTCTGCCTTAGAAGAGAAAATAAAAACAGGATAACGATGAAACTTTTTTAAAGCTTTTCCTGCGGTCTTCAGTTCTTACGCTTATTGTTGTCAAGAAAAGACGATAACCAATTTTCTGATAATCAGTTTTATTTATCGTGTTTTTTCTGCTTTAATTATTTCAAATTTATTATGGAACTCATTACATTCATTAAGAAATAAAACGTCGTTTAATCTGACACATATTAAAATTATTAATTTTTGTGTGAAATGTCGCATTCCAGTTAAAATATTACATATAAACGATATTGATAAGAAATTATTTCCACTTTCTTATTTCATTGTCGGGAAAGATTGTTTATCCTCATATTTAAGTAATGGAAGATCTCAAATATATTTAATCCTTGTCTGCACTTGAAAAATCAATATTCCTAAGGCTAAAGAGTGACAACTTAAGCCATTTTTTTCTACTATTTCTCTTTAGACGTTTATTGATACCTTTATTTATTCCATAACGAAAAGAAACTATAGGGACACTTGATGAAAGAAAAAGATTCTTATATATATATATATATATACAGTATATATATATATATATATATATATATATATATATATATATATATATATATATATATATATATATATATACATATATATATATATACATATATATATATATATATATATATATATATATATATATATATATATATATATATATATATATATATATATATATATATATATATATATATATATATATATATATATATATATATATATATATATATATCACGGCTGATGTATGAACGAAGAACTCACTTTAGTGTTTCACCATGTAATCGGACCAGTGTTTTTTTATCGATGTGACCTTGATTGACCTGTCTTTTGCATACTCTCTGACCATCCTCCTCATCCTCATCCATTTCTTGTACATCCACTCTCCACTACCTTATCCTCGATGCCCTAATGCCCTCATAACCTTAGAAAATTAACTATAGTTAAAACTCCAATAGTTACTCCCAGAATAACTATTTTCTAGTTACTAAGCTTTTTCTTGCATATGCAATGAATATGAAGTAGGCGGCTCCTGGTATCATATTTTTATAGGTAAGTTAAAAACAGACCTATGAATATTCCCCCAATTTTTATTATTAATAAAAGAAATTCTAATAAACCCCACATCAAAATTGCAATTTTTTGTGTGGTATGATTTTTAAGTGTTGTTATTATTTTGATGTTTATGGATTCATCCCTATCCCCACATTATTATTATTATTATTATCATTATTATTATTATTACTGCCATAAAACCGTTGCAGGCTATGCTTCAATGTTGAATGTTACGACTTTAAAATAAAAACAAATTTCGAAATTTTTCAACGTTTTTTGCAGATTTTTTCTGTCTTTCTGTGTAGTGTTTCCCTCTACTCTATTTGCTCGACATTTTTGGAACATTATTTTCAAGAAGCATTTGATGAGATCTCGTTGTTGTTTCTTTATGACCAGTCAGATCAGATTTTTGTAAACAACGTGAAGACAATATGTCACCATAATACATAATAAAATTTATATATATATATATATATATATATATATATATATATATATATATATATATATATATATATATATATATATATATATATATATATATATATATATATGTGTGTGTGTATATATATATATATATGTATATATATATATATATATATATATATATATATATATATATATATATATATGTATATATATATATATATATATATATATATATATATATATATATATATATATATGTATATATATATATATATATATATATATATATATATATATATAGTATATGTTTCTCCTATAAAGTCATAAGTGAATATAATTATAATTATTTTATTTTAGCCTACAATTCGTCTATTTAACTGTCACGGTAGTACTAAGGTGCAACCTCAAAGATTAACAATTTTCCAGAGTCGATATCAAAAGTCATTTTCCAGAGTCGATATCAAAAGTTGCTATTGAATAAGTCATTCATAACTGACAAGACTAAGATCTGCGTGAGCATACGAAGGCAACAACGAGACGAGAACCGAACGAGTATGTCTGTCTATGTGTGTGCGTGTGGTTTTTCTTCGTCACCTTTCCTTAACCTCCCTAACAGGCAGCGGAGGCATATTGTCATTCTTTTTGATTTGGTTGGTTATAGTTTCTTCTCTTTTTTTATTCATTTCACTAACGTAGACTTCCTCTGACTTCAGTCTTTCCATTTGTTTGACATTTTTTTTTCTAATTGATATTAATGATCTGTCTCCATTTTTTGGTCTGCTTCTTGGCTCCTCATTTTCCGCCTTTTGTGTTTCATGTAGGTGTCGCGTCCAAAAGCCTTCAGGATTTAGTTAAGCGACACTGGAGGAAAAAAGGAAAAAAAATACTTTTCCACTTGAAAGGACGTGGGACGTGTTTGGGATTTCTTTCCCTCGTGGCTGTAGCCGTGACGCATTTTTTTTTTTCAACTTCACCGCACTTCTCAACTTACACATAATTTCCTTGTCGAGTTTTTTTTTTTTAACTTACAAATAACTCTTAGGAAAGGATTTGCAGGGCACTTTTGAACTGAAAGGCAGCTATGATGAGGTACATCCGTAGATGTATTTATAGGCTAAATTAAATTACTTATTATGGAAATACATACGATGAAGTATATTTTGCTTTCATTATACTCACTGCAGACTAGTAACTTTGATATTGCATGTCCGCTTACCTAATATAATTTGTAAAGATGAGCAGAATATCCAAGAACACAATGTTCCTATTTTAAAGTTAATTTTTTGCTAAGCATTAAGATTGTGAGATCCACATACATACATAAATTCATGAATTATAGTGTCTGACGCACCGACCGCTACCAGTATATGTTTGTGACTACACAGGCATTTACTTTGAATTTTCCAATGAAATCACTGACGACATAATGCCATTGCAAGTGTATCCTGTTTTTAAAGCGAAGATCGACCATGCCCGTATCTGTATTAGTTCTTGGCGAATATTGATAATAAATAGGGTGGGTCGGGGGGCGGGGAAGTGAATCATGTGTCTACCAACCCAGAACGAAACCTTGTAGTCTGTTGAAAGACAAAAGGTATAAGAAAATGGAAAATTCAGCAGCAAGAGAATTTCGAAGCTTGTAGGTAGAGGGAAAGAAATAAAGACATTGGTCATCTTTGTATGGATACAACAAATATTTGAGCAATGAGAAAGTGAATGGAATTCACAAAATGTTTTTATTCAGGGAGGATTACCTGCCCAAATTTATTTAAGAAAATTTGGAAAAGTTTATGTCTTATTAATCCGTCATTCAGTTGTCCACATCTCATTTCCTCCTGAGCCAACTTAAGATTTAGCACTGTTTCTTGTAGGCTTTTGGACGTGAATATAAACTCCCCTGTAGAAAGACTAACAAATTAATTTTTATATATATTTATAAATATACATTCTTAATTCTTGATTTTCATCTTCCAGATATATATATTTGTATATTTATATATCCTGTCCTTGTACCTCAGATGCTTGCTAGGGTCTTGTGCTCTTATTAAAGGCTGGACAGTCTCTTTTCCAATTTGCAACTTTCACAATTTCTAAAAGGTTTCGAAATGAAGATGTATTTCTATTGGTTTTCAAAGGATCCACAAGATATTTGATTGCACATATAAAACATGCACCCGTTTCCTTGTGGACAAACATTCACAGTGTGAATATTTGAGTGGACAAGAACACACACATTTTTGGAGAACTCTAAAACCACTTCTTCATATGTTTATATAAAATGTATTTTTGTTTTCTTATGCCATACAATTTTAAAACTTCATTGTTTTGAATTTTATTCTCTTCTCTATCCCTGTATTTCCATCATCATTTAATTTGTAGGTTTACTTAATAGAATCTTGCTTCGTGTTTCATCTAGATTTGCTTACATTTGAATTGTTGATCAATTCTGAATTATTTTGGCTTTCAGATGAAACATAACCTATATTATATATTCAGTCACAGGTGATTTTGTACGGAACCTTCATTTGTATTTGTTTTTCCATGACACCAGATTATTACCAGACAGTGTCACAAAGCAATACTCTTTTGTTAAAATCTGAAGCTTTACTACATGAGATTCACAGCATGCTTACGAAGGCTCCTGAAATTCATATACTTATTTTTCAAATCGTAGGTATGTGTTTAAACTAGATTGGTTTCCCAACTTTGTCAAGCCTTTTGAAAATATAGCTAACGAATAAGTAATTTTAATGAATATAATTGTAACAAGCCTGAAAAAAAACTGATGATATTTGGTTGAGAATCCCTCGGTAATAATTTAGGTATGTTGTTTTGATTTTCCTTCAAGTTATCATTCTAAATTCAGGAAGGAATTTCCTTGAAAAGCCAAAGACTTACATCGTAGGGCTATCGAAACTTCGCAGTGTTCACACCTAGTTGTGTGAAGCTTTTCATGATAAAAAACCAGAGTATATCCCGGAGATAAGACCAAAACGACTTTGGCGGAAAATGTAAGAGCTTTTTATTTTGTCAAGATTTTCCTCGTATTTTTGTTTTTCGTGCGGTTCATTATAAAAAAAATGTAAAGGATCCAAGCTGATGCTTCCATTTCCTGGAAGATCTCAGTGAGAAAATAGGAAGACTGATTTATCCGGAATATATCTATTCTCTGTGAGCACTCGTCACATTTCTATTAAAACTGTGCTTTCATACCTTCATATATTATTATATGTTAAAGTTTACTTGTGTACGAACTCCAAGCCTGTCTTAGTCCAAATATCAGCATTCTGTAGTGAAAATTATTTATTTCTAAATGGTACTACAGACTACTTCGAAGTACTCCAGAATAACGTGTCCTTGAAATAGTGTTAGATGTCCTATAATGACTTCGTGCGAGTATGAACCTTTCAGCTCGGTGAGAGAAACTTCCTGTAGGATCCTGTGCAAGTAGAGGACTGCAGGGATACAAATAACTCTACGGTTATTTATATCCATATTTCACTTACTTCCACCATGGTGACAGAATGTTGCGTAAGCTGTACAATAATTTACTTTATATACTTTATGGTATATAATTGCTTATTTATCTAATTTTTACTCGGATATAAAACTAATACAACTCGTTGTTCCAGAACATTAGGAGTCTTAAATGATTACTTAGGCTACATACCCCTGTTTTGCTCAGACATAAAACTAATACCAGTACATTAGTGGTTACCGAAATTTTGGAGTCTTATTTCATCGAACTGAATTACTGAACTGAAGTAATTTTTTCAAAATCTAATATGATTATGTTATGTACTCATTTTTTTTCCACTCAGATTTGGTGTTTTAGCATCAAGATGTACGGATCAAAGACTTTTAAGTCATTGTTATTGTCGTTTGCAAAATGGTTGTTTCTTATTTCGGCTTGTATTTGTGTATATCGTTGTACAATTTCTCTCTCTCTCCTCCATAGGAAGGCTGTTATTCTGCAACGGAAAGCTCTGACTCTTATTGATATTTTTCACAACTTACGTAAATATGTACACAGTAATTATTCGAACTTACCTGCATAAGTGTAGAACATTTTTCACATATATATAATTGTACATGCACCTGTCACTTGGAGGCTGGTCATCAGTGTGATTCTACAACTTTGAGAAAAAGCAAGCAGAATAGATATCATTTGCATCGTTAAACCACTTCCATTTTAGGCCTCGAAAGATCTTGCATATTCATGAACCCCAGCGACATTGAGGTCTACCCGGAGAATGACTCATTTCAGTATTTTAATTGAAAATAAAAGTGGAATTCGTGTTCGTTTGACTTTCATTTAAAAATAACTATAATCTGATCGACTTTATATCAAATACCTTTTAGCTCTAAATAAAGATTAAAAGTTATATTTTAGAATGAAAATAGTTTTTAACTGCATTTTGGGAGATTTTAGTCATGTTGCATGCAAATATGACGAACTTCCATGTTATTGAGACTACTTAACGTATTTCATACAACGACCTGCCTTCGTGTTTTCTTCTTGATACCGCTACATTCTGTCGCTATGTCGGTCTATTTTTCTATCTTGTCTATCAGTCAGTGTATCTAATATATGAATGTTTGTCAGACAGATAGATGCGCGTGTGTGTGTGTGTGTGTGAGAGGGTGAGTGAGCGAGTGAGCGAGTGAGTAGTTCTTCCGTGCCTTTAACTTTTGAAATGTCCGCGATAGACTTCATATTCTGCATGTATTATCCACAGATGATGCTGATGTACAGTGAGGTGAAGATCATATTAGATGTCAAAGGTCAAATGGGAATTAAAGGCCATAACTTTTGAACTGCACGAGATGACGACTTCATTTTTGGCATGCATCCACTAATGAACACTATGTGCAAAGCGGCAAAGTCAAGTGTTATACTGAAAGGTCAAAGATCAGATTAAACATTTGACTTAGACCAAATCTTTTGCACTTTATAACATAAAGATTTCTAATGTACATGCACAGTCCACTAATTATGCTTATGTGCAGAGGTCAAGATCATAAATAATTTCTCCCTGAGATAATGTTTAAAATTTGTGTTGTGGAGAACAGGTTGATATATTTTTATGCCGTTCCCATCATCTCTGCAAAGAGGAGTTTTATTATGGCTGACATGAACTTTTGAAAGCCAGCTGCATAGCCATGGTGCAGAGAGGCTAACTTGATCCCAGGGTTGTGGAAGCTCAGTCAGTTTCACCTGGACTTCACATAGTGGTGGTTCCGACTCAACCCTTGTGCAAGGCGCCATAGACTTCTCTGGCAAAATCCGACCTTACCCTCCGTGTGAACTAGGGATGGGGCCTTTAAGGGAGCCCATAGCGTCAGCGTCCAGTGCTTGGTTCCCATGGTGCTCCCTTGGGTGGAGAAGAGGCTGATCTCTGGTCACACGTTCCTTGCCTTTGCCTCTCATGGGCAACCTCTAAGAATTGGTTAAAGGCACTGACCATTAATAATTAGTGAGAAATATGTACTAATTGAAAATACCTGAATACTATTTTAATCCAGACTTGATGTAAGGAATGCTGTTCATTTTGTTATATACATAGTGGAAAAGTCTCATAGATTTTAGAGAACTAACTAGATGCCATTCCGCCCTTTCAGTCATGCTAGGACTGAAATTCTCCACGGAGGAATGAAGGTAGCTGCAAATTATGTATTCAAACCCCGTGTTCCGAAGCGCACTGATGTTCTCGAGGAATATTCCAACGTTGTTTATAGTGATTCTTGAAAATGCTTATGTACTTGTATGTTCGTCATCATGTAAGTTTTGTAGAGACTCTATACGGATATCACGAATAAGGTATCTATATTCATTGATACTGAATATCATCACTATTTTCCTAGATTTTAATCTGAATGGCTACCATGATTTATTTCTTTGTGTGTCGCACTAGAAATTGCGAATACAGGATGCTTCATCATAGCAATTTCTCGACAGTCCTCGATGGCTCCTTAACAAATGGGTCTCATTCAAGAAGGCTTGTATAATGCCCCAGTGCGCCATACTTACATAATATGTACTTTAATGTGTAATGTGTTTATTTTACGCATTACTAAGTATTTACTTTTCTTAGATGGTCCCGAAATTGGTGTAAATTCGGAACAACTTTTTTTTTTTAATGGATGGCATCCTTGACATATGCAATATTAGCAACACTGCTTTAGTTCTAGGTGAAAATTGGTCTTCAACTGTTGTAAGAGATCTACAGACTTCTGCAGTTGCTGATAACTTTAGCCCAGATAAAATCACTTGGATAAGTTTGTCAGATTTCATAGTATATTATATCACTGGCCTCGATAACGTATTCCCAAATTAGGTAAAGATTTCAGTATTGTTAACAAAGTAAAGCAGTCTTATCAGGTATAAGAGCAATTAGTGTGGTAAATATAAAGACTATAATCTTTAACGAGGTATTGAGATGACGAAAACCCCCCACCTTTTTACGTTTTGCGAGTTGGGTGTTCGAGGTAAAGGTCCATATTCAAAAGTCGCTAATTAGCAAACTGTGGTAGCAACGAATTCAGCAATGAATTTGCAAAACTGAACATTTTCGTAAACTTAGAATGAATACTCGGACTACGAATATCATTGTGTGCATGTTACTGATGGTTAAAATTACATCGTATCAAAGAACACTCCCAGCCCCATAGAAGCGGACGTAACTAGAAAATGTAACCCAAGACATGAATCTTTTTATTTCAAAGCCTAAAACATTAGAAATCGAAGAGTTCATGAAAATAAGTGTTAATGTGAAAGTAAGAGAGGAATACGAAGAAAATTGGCCTAAGTAGCATTAAAACAACCCAAGGTCAATATGCCTTACCCAGAGGCACTATCCAGATCTGCGTTGATGAAGTTACCTAAGATAAAGTGAAAGTAAAACCGAACTTCTAAAAGAAGGCTATGGGAGAATGAGAGATGAATTTTAATGAGTAGACAAGAGAAGATTTGAAGTGCTTATGTATCACCACTACTTGCAACAAAAGCACATAGGCCCAATAAAACAGAAATTCAAATGAATTTAGATCAAGAATGAAACCTTAAGCAGGAAGCTTGGCTCATGTAGTCTAATAGAAAAGCGTGTCATGTGCCTTATAATATATCGAGTGATAACTCAAGATTCCGGACCCTCATCGTGTGTGTATGGAGGATAAGAGATCAGTTAATTTTGATTTACAAATGCGTTTATAGATAAAAGGATGCAAGATTCAAAACACTGAAGATGACCAAGAGAAAGAAGACCAAAGACAAAAGGAAGGTAGGTGAAGTATTAGAGTTCTCGCCCTTCTTGGGAATAGGCCACATACGCGAGTATTCCCAAGATGAAGGACAACACTAGTGTTTAGGTTAAGGCAAAAAATGGTAAAATGCCAAGTATGCGGTATTGAAAACTCTCATAGATTTCACAACTGAAACAGGTGGTGACGAATCGAGTGGCTGCCTCAGGAGGGACACCTATAACACCATCAAGGTGAATGAACATTGAAAAGCCAGATTGATGGAGGTTTTAGATATGGTACTCTTTGGTGAGAAATGTTTGCCTCAGTATGTAGATATGCAAGGATTCTTTGTATCTTTGAAGCCAGCAAGCATCAGAACAAATCTGTATTAGGTTAACTTGTATATTCAATTTCTAGCCTGAGTAAACAGAAAGCAAGCATGTTCGAACCAAATCTTGATTGAAGAATGTTTTAAGAAAATATATATACTTTGCTACTTTGTGTGTTGTACAGTCATAAAAAAAATAACTTTTGCGAGCTTGTAGGTTGAGTCGGGTAGTCGGAAAAGGAGTAGAGCACTTTCTGAGCCTTATAATTTCAAAATTAGTCGATTTTGACAGGTATGTGAAAGTTTACACAGGTACATACTACACCTTTAAAACGGATCAAGTAAGATGATATAATCAGTAACCGCATCACTTGATAGTTTGGCTTCAGACAGAAGATGATGATGAGAGGGTGAAGAAGTGTCGGGAGCATCAGCAGTGAATATCTATATAGTTTGCGAGGTAAAAGAGTAATAGCATAAACACTCGCAAACTATGGGATTTTTTTATTCCACCATGAATGAGACTAGGGCCTAATGCACATTGCAAGCCCGTTATAATTAACGTCAGAAAGGGATCATTACAATGTTTTAGAAAAAAAATAGGTGCAGGATTCATCTATTGTTTGAAAAACGAATTGCTGAATATGGACGTCAGTGGGGGACTTTTAATGGTAATATTTTCACCAAGGATGTAACGGAAACAAGAAGACCGCATTTATATTCATTAACAAGAGTGGCAAGTTGGCGTCTCCTGCATTCCATAATGTCAAGACTATGAAGTGATATATTACATCCTTTGAAGTTATCCCGACTTAAGGAATACCGCATTAATAACTAAGTCTTACCCTGGATGTCGTGAAATTTCCTTGTGTTGTTGGGGGTCATGGACTTGAGTACTGTTAGCTGCTACTCGGGCACATAAACTGGGCAGTACAAGTATTATGATCATATGCGAATTCGCCGGCCTCTTAAAATCGACTCTACAAGAGGACGTCGCTTTACTGGATGCTGAAAACCATGCTCACGAATAGACCCCCTTAATGGAACCTTTAAGGTGATCGGGATAAGGTATAGAAATCAGATGTTACACCCGTGGACACTTTGAGAAAGCTCTCAGATATGATCTCTTGCACTGCAGATATGCCGATTTATCCTAGAAAGGGAATCCCTTCCACCAGGTAGGTGGTGCAGCATATTTATGTAATCTCTGAATCCTGTTTCCTAACATAGATACGAGTCTTTTCGAAGCGTCCCAAACCATCCTCCTCGACCCTGTATGTAGATGGGATATTTAATGACATGAAAAATGCTTTCAAACAAAGATCTAGCATCTATTTTCTTGAAAGTTTAGTGTGGGTAAGTTTCTCACTCATTTTACTATAATATTTAGTAGACATCATGTGACATGCGAGCTTTAATCAAATAGAAACCACAAATATGAAAGAAAAACAAAAAGGACAAATAAAAGGTTTGCGGTGCCTGAAAGAAATATTAAATTGTCCCAACTTTAGAGTATCCTCATCAGTAATTTAGCTGGGAAGATCATTCCTGAGTTTTACAGGTAAAGGAATATGAGGCGTCTGGTACTGGTGCGACATCATGGTATCTCAACAACATGCGAATACCGATACTCTGCAAAACAAATAGAATGCACTTATTCTTGGGGCGCTGTATTGGAAGTTCCTGGTTGAAATAAAGCTTATGGATTGTTTAAATCATAATTGCAATTGGGAAAATGGAAACCACCTCTATATGATGATCTCAGGTTGCTGCTGGCATTCAGTGGGAAAGTGATATTCCAGCAATAGATGAACATACGAACTGAAGCATATTGTATTAATGCAGTAATCTATTTGGATTTGAGATCCTCATAAACAGTACGTAGTTTTCTGGCAGCATTAGATAATATCCTCCATGTCTGTGTATAAGAAAGCTATGAATTTGTTGTAACGACCAGTATTATCAGATGATATGAATTATCAAGTGGTATTATTTATGCAAAGCCGATCAAGAACAGGGATTATAACAATAAATCAGCTGTCGTAATAATTTGTAGATTTATTTTATATATGTGTGTGTGTGGGAGTATAGTTTAGCTAGACAACGAAAGTGTTTTGCTGGAGTGTAGCTCGAGTATCAGATTTTAAATATTACAAAGAGAGTTGATGATCAGATACAAATTCAGGGGTTTAATTTTGGATCGAACCAGTTTTATTGGAAGTCCGTTAAAAATGAAGATGTCTCATCATTTTTTTCCCCCGTGGTTTCTTTCTTTGATCACAATATCCTTCTACTTCGTGAAGCAGGAAGTTCTACTCAGTTGTTGTATATTTGGATCCTTTATATCTTTCTATAATGAAACCATGAAATTTACATATAATGCCTTTTTTTTCTTAGAGGCATAATTAACGTTATCAAGACAGATTGTCGCCTATTTGTTGCAAATGGAATGGTACATATTTTCCAGATAAGCTGGTTATGGCCCAAAAACACTTGGCTGGTTAATTATTGGTCGTCACCATTTCATATAGTCTGATATTTTAAATGTCTATTAAAATTTTGATATTTTAACAAATATGTTAACCGTAAATAAACACATGTGTTAACTGTCAATATTTCTTTAGCACATGTGATTGACTTCTGCAATTTAATAAGTGTTCCGTAAATCCAGCTAGTAAAATTTACGAGAATAAAATTCTAGACAATATGCAGAATTGTATTGCTCTGGGAATTCTTGCATTTTGGTATGACAAGCACCTCTTTTCTTTTGGCCTATATTAATATTTAGCCGTGTCCAAAATATCATAAAAAGATGTTTTAAAGAATAATTTAAGCTTTAATAAAATCATCAGATTTGTCTAAATTCCAGTAACAACTCACAATACCTGGTGAATGAAATCAGAAACTCGCAAGGGAAGTTGTTGAAAAGGTTAAGTGGTGAATTATAATCATAACCTTTATTGACTGAGTTAACCTTAGGATATTTCTCTTCTAAGGTCTTTTTCTGAGTCTACAATTTCCGTATACACTTCTATCAAACACATACAGGTTACGCCTTCAGTAGGATACCTCTTCAATGGGATAAAAGTGGAGGCTGAGAGTTTTTCTTTTAGCTAAATATACGATTCCTTGGGACTGGATTTATGAAATCTGTCTTGGCTTTGACAAACTTTTTTGCTGTAAAGACTTTTTCCTTTTGTCTGTAGAATTCTGGAGGCAGGTTTGTTTGTGGATGTGATCATTTTTTTGCACTCTTATCAAGTTCCAGATTTCTATCGATTGACACCAAATACAGGATCAACAAGGAACAAGTATAGTTAAATTGCCCGAACCAAATTCTGCTTTGCTTGTTTGTAGCTGATTCTTTTAATGCAAGAAATCAAAAGTTGCACACATTTTATAAGCTGATCATTCAAAATTAATGAATCTGTAAAGCTTTCCTTTATAATTTTAGACAGTGAAATAAATCTTGCTATTTTGTGCAATGAATTTAGGTCTGTCACAAATTACAACTATTAAGGTTTTCAACTGCCACACGAGATAGTGTCTTCTTGGGCTTAAGTCTGAAAAGGGTGTCTTGATGTTGTGTATTGGCCTCCCTCGCACAGGAGAATTTTAGGCATTGAGACGTGTAGCAAGAGAAAAAGTGGGTTGAAAGCTCACTGGCTATTATCCAAAAGGACGTTGTGAAGGTCCCTGAGCCCCTTTCTGCACACGTCTGTCATGTTTATTTTGAATTAACCTGGGTTCCTATTCCTGCAGGCGAGACATCTTCATCAGGTCCAGTGCCTATGCTGCATTCTACTTGCCAAACTGCCCTGGTAGGATGCAACGGTGATGATTCCTGCAGAAGACTTCTTGATCCTGTACTGGCTGTCTGTGACAATCAGTGCAATCGGGAAGCGTGTATGGGCAACCTCCAGACTTTCTATAGAAACGTCGATTTCAAGTGGGCCATCGAAGTCGCCTTCTGCCTTTGCAAGTAAGTGCTGTTGCTTTATCGTACGATGCTGAAACCATAATTATATACAAGATAAGTTTTACTCTCACGCTTTAGTTTCGGTAAATTATTAATAAAGCTCTGAGTTTTTTTTTTTTTAATATGTAAGCAAAAACGTGTCTGCACTGTCCACAGCTGTTGGAAAACTGGATCAATATTAACAATCTGAAAAGTAAAAAGAATCATTGTAGGTACTTGTTGCATAATTATATTTGAAGTGCGAAAAAGTACCTTTAGTCAAATATTAAACAAAAATTAAACTTTGGAGAAACGTATTATTGAAGTTGAGAGTTGGGATCTCAAACGTTATGCTAATATTTTCAAACAGCGGGTTTTTTGTAGGCGCTTCTTTGATCAAGAGGTTTTTCATGACCATATAGTCATTCGCCCATAATAATTAGCCAGATTACTTACAAGTCATGTTAATATTTTGGGAAATGTGACCTGAAAACAGTCCTGAATTCTCAAGGGAATCCATTGATAGAATTGTTCGTAATGATTGATCATATTATTAAAGAAATACATCATAGCAAAAAATATACTTAGCATTTATATAAAGACTATGAAAACTATTTCATTGACTTCATAAGCTTCTCATTACTCACAAGCGTTTGAGCAGACAAACAAACTTATTTAAATAAATATATATTTTACTCACGCCACTGAGTTCACAAGGTAGCTTTGAGATTGTCCATTTAGTAATCTGCGAAAATTTACCTTCAGTGATGCTGGTGATCTGCATCGCAGATCTTCTCATAAGTATTGTCTATCTTTTTAGAGTTCTCAAATTAGTGGTTAACTTGCTCATGGTTCTGGTGACAGACTGAATCGGGTTTTAATTATGTTTATGCCAGAATCTAGGTGAATGTCAGGGTTGAATGAAAACTGGGCCATAGCATGCCACATCGTTAAAAATTGTGATTCATAGTTGAAAGTAGCAGAACGTGATTGTTCTGCTAGAAGCAAATTTGAAAAATTTTGAAGTCTATCGTATAAAAACTGCATCATCCAATATAATAAAAAAATTTGTAATTTGTTTCACCCAAGAAAAACAAAATACTTATAAGTGTATATAACCAATAATAATTTGCTATGTATACCCTATATACCGTAAGACTGAGTTCATCATTCGCTGACACAAATCGCTCCCAGTTGAGCTATGAGAGCTTTGCTAGAAGCCTCATTCACCCAGTTCTCTTAAAGGTTGAGATTTCAAGAAATCTCAGCTAGTTCCCACTCAATCGATTCTTTATTTGGAGATGAAGATCGATTCTCTGAATTTTCGCGTTTTTCCTCCCCATCAAAGGATCCAGAACTGCCTCTGGAAAGTCCGAAATTTCCTCTTTTGTTCCTCCTGCTCGGCCAACGAGTGGCTGAGCCTCCTGGGAACACTGTCATCCATCGAAAAGTTTGTGCCGTTGGGTAGATTACACACCAGAGTGTTACAGTTCTTCTCCGGACTCGTATGTCTTCTCCATCACATTATCCTGATATCATCATATGTACTTCATTCGTGAATCTAAACGTTTGCTTCAAGACAACATCGCACTATGCAGATAATTAAGAAATGATTAAGTGATGCCTTTTAGAGAATAACTAGTTATTCTAATGATATGACAGCCCACTAATGCAAGGTTTTAGTGGTTTTGTAACCAAAACAGTTATGGTTGCCTAAATAAAGGTCAGTCACTGCAGGAAATGTGGTTTTTTATTGACTTTTATACCCACCTGTTCGAAAATAGATCCAATGATTCTGGGAGCACATACTAAGGTAGAAAATTCACATTCTGGAAGTTCATGGTATGAGGATTTATCAAACAGGCTGAAGGCCAAAGTACATAGGTTGTGATAAGCCTTGCTATATTGTCGGGTAGAAGCTGCGCCACAAGGAAGCAAAAAAAAATAAGTTAAACAAGGCAGAAATGCACAGATAGGTGAGTGGAATGACGAGAAGAGATAAAATAAGGAATGAATACATCAGGGGATCAGCAAAAGTCATTCAAGTGCCAAAGACAGCCCAAGAATCAAGACTGAGATGTTTGGGAACCTGACGAGAAGGGAAGATGATATGCGACATGTAGCGAGAGAAATTATGGAAATGGAAAGGCTAGGATCACCAAGGAGAAGAAGGACAAAGAGAAGATGAAGAGATTGCATTCGGAAAGATACGAGAGACGGAGGAATAGACGAAAGCAGGGCAGAAGACAAAAACACCTGGAAAAGGCAAATGAGAAACAGTGACCCCTGACTATGGATTAAGCTAAGAAGGAATATCTGGAAGAGATGTCATTCTTCAGATAATTTTCTAGGTGGAACAGCTTCGACATGGATATTTACAGTATTTATTACTTTTACAGTCACTGAATATCATAGTTGGAGAATTATAACAACTGGGCCGTTGTGAAAAGTTTGTAATGAAACCTTACGAAGAAAATTGCCAGTTTTTTACAAAATATTCAGAAATACTTAGCTGCAGTTTGAGTTACTTTTGATATTGTAGCGACCACGCGGCAGACCTGGAATCAAAATCCGCTTTCTCCCGCGATGAGTAACGCGGGAGGAAGACCACTCAGTCGAAAGAAACACAAATTCTCCCGCACGTCTTCTGTGCAAATATCTCAATCATCAGATTATCACCTTTCATGTATTTGTATCATTTTTGTATGCTGTTATGCCAGCTTTCCAGTAATGTATGTAAGACTGTCAATCAGATGTCTTGTATCTTCCCATATGTAAATCTATGTCTGTGAAGAAACACAGACGCCTGAATTTAATCCCTTCCTCAATCTGTCAGAAGGTCAGGACTACTTTTTGGCTCGCACGAGCTATTGACCTGTGTGAAAGTTTGTAAATAAATCAGTAAGCTGTAAACCTCTGTATCTCATTTCGTACCTCACTCACATTGGTGACCGCTGGAGAGATGCCTGATCAAGCCACATGCAGCGACCCCAACGCCATCAGTGTAAACCTTGCAGCCGCCTCCATACGCCTACCGCCTTTCACGCCCCACCACCCAGAGGCATGATTCTTCAGGGCGGAAATGATTTTCCGCACAAAGAAAATCACCTCAGCGACGCGGAAGGCAGACACCATCCTCGAGTTCCTGCTGGACGACGTCTTTGAGCAGACAGCAGGATGGCTCGATGAACTGGAATCCCCTATCACCCACTACGACATACTGAAGGACCAGTTGAGGTCATCCTTCAGCATGCCGCCCACCCTAAGAGCCAAGAAATTCCTCAACCATGTGGGGCCCCCAGTAGGAGACGAGAGGCCGTCACACATATACAAGCAACTACGGCGGCTCATAACTGCCTGCCAAGGGCAACCAACCCGAGTCAACCTTGGACCTCGTGAGAGAGGTGCTCCTCACAAAACTACCCCAGCAGACAGTAGTAGCCATGCCCAAAGCCTCCACCATGCCATTAGAAGAGTTCCTGGTCATGGTCGATGAGGTTCATCTGTCCCTCAAAGCAGCAAACCCCTCACAGCCAGCAGCGGCAGTAGCAGCCCACCGGACCGAGCAGAATTCAGATGCAGAATCAAGCAGCGATCCAGACGAGCCAGCCGCCCCCATATACAAAAGACGCTTCCCCAGACACGACTACTAAGGGAAGCCTAAACAGAAGAAACAAGAACCTCCAGAGGGCATATGCTTTTTCCACTGGAGGTTCAGAAATAAAGCTAGGAAGTGTGACAGGGGCTGCCTGCTCTCAAAAAACACTCAGTAGAGTCACAGACGCAGCCTATTCATACTAATGTCAGCAGCGAGCAGACAGGTTGTCTAGTTAGAGAAATCGCGCCTGCTCACCATTGTCTTTCTTCCAGGTACAAAGGACAAACGTGCTTCTTCCTAAAAGATGAAAGATCCCACATGGAGTTCTTAGTGGACACCGGAGCACGCAGATCATTAATCCCAGCCAATCCGAACGAAAGACTCAACCCCGCTCCACCCACCAACACGTGTCAACAGCCAGCGGAGCACTGCTGACAATGTACAGAAGGCGGGAGATGAAAATTGCTTTTGGTGGGAAAGAATACGACTGGTCATTCATCACTGCAGTTGTAGTATTAAAGTAGTTTAACCAGACCACTAAGCGGACTTTCAGCTCTTATAGGGCTGGCCCGAAGGATTAGGATAAAATACCACATTGGCTCACGTTCTCATACTGCAACACATTCGCACAATAAATACATTTACTCATGCTTCCACACTAAAAAGGTATATTAAAATTCAAAGTAAGTTAAGTAATTTTTTTATTTTAATTTAAATTCGATAAATTCTATGTTTTCGTACTTTTATCATTTACTTATTTTTATATTTTATCTATACGTAACGACAGTGTTGTTAGGAACGGATTTCTTAACAGTGCACAACCTACTAGTCGACATAGCAGCTAAATAGCTGATCCCAAGAACAGCACAGAAATCATCACCCCAAAAGCCGAGCAGGTGTACGACAACGAAAGCAACTAGTCAGAGAGAGGAAAAATTTTGCCCCATTGCCGTGGACGTCCCACCGAAAGAAATGAGAGATTTAATACAGGAATATGAATACGTATTCAAAGACGATCTAAAGCACAATCTAACAAAACCAGCAAAACACACCGACTGAGACAGCTGGCCCCAGAGAAACTCGCCTACACGAAGAAGGTATTCAAAGAGATGAAAGAAGCAGGAATATGCCAGAAAGACCCCAGCCCTTGGGCGTCACCCCTACCGAAGTCAGACGGAATGTGGCGCCCCTGCAGAGATTACCGATGGCTGAACATGAGAACAAAACCGGACAGATACCCTCCACTAAATAAAGCAGACGTAAGAAATCGAATGAACGGAGTAAAAATATTCGTAAAAATTGATCTGCCAAAAGGGTATTTCCAAGTCCCGGTAGCAAAAGAAGATATGGAGAAGACTGCAATCATCACCCCATTCGGCACCTACCCATTCAACTACAGCTGTTTCGGCCTTCGCAACTCAGGGGCAACGTTCCAAAGATAGATGGACGAGCTGTTCGGGGACCTTCCATTCTGTGTAATATATGTCGACGACATACTAATCTTCAGCCCAAATTTAAAACAGCACCTCAAAGATGTGAAAATAGTGCTCCAAAGACAAAGCAAATGGACTAACAGTGCGTGAAGACAAGTGCGAATGAGCAAAGAAAAAAGTAGAGTTTATGGGGCACCAAGCGAGTCCAGAGAGCATCAAACCCCTGCCGGAGAAAGTGAAAGCAATAACGGACTTCCCCAAACCAATAACAGTAAAACCAGTGCAAGAATTTTCAGGTTTAATAAATTATTACCACCGGTTCATACCTAACATCGCGAGAATTATGAGCCCCATATATGAATGCCCGAAAGGAAATAACAATAAATTAACTTGGGGAGAAAGTCAAGACAAAGCATTTTAGCAAAAGAAGCAATCTCTGCAACAACACTAATATTCCCTTTACCCCATAGATCTGTCACCCTGACAACTGATGTAAGCAATACGGTGATGGGCGCTGTACTCGAGCAGGAGACTGAATGATGGTCGTCAACCGCTGGCCTTCTACAGCAAAAAACTAACCATAGCAGAGCAGAAGTATTCAACATTCGACAGGAAGCTCCTCGCAATCTACAAGCAGTCTGTCATTTCTGCCACAAGCTCGAGGGATTGCAGTTGGTGGTGCAGGTGGACCATCAACCGCTGGTGCACGCTTTCACAAAGTCAGCAGACACGTGGTCAGCGCGACAACAGTGGCACCTGTCAGCGATAGCCGAGCACGCCTGCATCATAAAATACCTGAAGGGTTCAGCAAATACTGTTGGCGGATTCCCTATCAAGAAACTGCACCAACATCATTCAACTCGGGATAGTCTATCCTGAGATAGTGGAGGTGCAGAAGGACGATGACAGCCTGCAGCTACTACAGCGGATCAACCCTGCCCTCACGTGGAGCGATCTGTCAATCAACAGCGGAACGACAACTATCACCTGCAAGATGAGTACTGGACACCCTCACCCATACTCGCCGGAGGGACTATGAAGGAGAACCTTTGCTCTCGCCCACAACCTATTCCACCCGTCGGGCTGATCAACCACCCAAATCATAGCAGAGCGGTACATCTGGTTGGGATGAGAAAAGACATGAAGACATGGATTAGAGAGTGCATCCCATGCCAGACACCAAAAGTCACGAGACACGTCAAAAGCGGGATAGAAGAGTTCAAAACAACGAACTGCCGGCTCGCCCACATACACGTCGACATAGTTGGACCCTTACCCCCTCAGAGGGGTACAAATACCTGTTTACGATAATAGACAGGAACACCAGGTGGCCGGAAGCAATACCCATCCAACAGCAGACGGCAGAGAGCTGCATCAAATTCCTCGTTGACTGGGTCAGTAGGCATGGAGTCACCCAGATCATCACCAGCGATGGGGCACCAGCTTCACGTCTGCCCTATGGAACACCCTCGCCGAGTCTGGAGACGAAAATAACGCATATAACGGCCTACAACCCCAGAGCCAACGGAATCATCGAGAGGATGCACCGGTCATTAAAAACAGCACTCACCGCCAGATGCCAGGGCAGGAGTTGGAGGCAAGAACTACCGTGGTTCTTCTAGGACTTAGAACAACACCGCACGCAGCATTCAACGCTCCTCTAGCAGAAGTCATGTGCGGCCAAGCATTGACGGTGCCAGCTGACGTCTTCCAAGAAAGAACAGACCTAACATCACCGTCCAACGCCCGAAAAGTGATAGAAGAAATAATACCGACCAAGACGACCTATAAGGCTAATAGAAAAGTGTGTCTCCGAACAGAATATAAAATATGCGTTCATCTAGGTTGACACACACAGACCTCCCCTCTCCCCAGCCTACTCCAGAGACGACCGAAGCCCTATCAGATGATAGTATATGGGAGGACAGCGTGGGTTTCAATCGACCGTTTGAAACCTGCATTTATACCGGTGGGGGGGGGGGTTCCTCTAGCGACCATGCGGCGGACCTACGATCAAAATCTGAGGAAAACCACGCAGTCGAAAAACACAAATTCTCTCGCACGTCTATGCAAATACCTCAATCAGATTGTCACCTTTCATGTATTTGTATCATTTTTGTATGCTGTTACGCCAGCTTTCCAGTAATGTATGTATGACTGTTAGTCAGATGTCGTGTATCTTTCCATATGTAAATCTATGTCTGTGAAGAAACACAGACGTCTGAATGTAATCGCACGAGCTATTGACCTGTGCGAAAGTTTTGTAAATAAATCAATAAGCTGTAAACCTCTGTGCCTCATTTCGTACCTCACTCACAATATATGTAGATTTTGTGCTTAAATATGTCATCATTAATGCTAGAACTCTTTCCAGAGGTCCCAGCACTTGGCCTTTGGCTTAAATTTTATATTCTGTTCTGTTCTGTTCTGTTCTGTTCTATTTTAGCTGTTAACATAGGCATTTATCTTTGCATATTGACAAATAAGCTGCTGATGAGATTGACATTTTGTTCATTTTCAAGTCTGACTTATGTGGCTGGTGGTTTTTGTCAGTGTTAGTGCCGGTTGAAGCAAGAGATTCTGTGCATTTTCCTTTCACTGGATAGCCTTTATTTCTGTGACTTCCAAGATAGATGTATTTTATGTTCATCTTTTTTCACCTTAGTATTTCATATCTGCATTGTAGTTTTTCCTCATCTTTATTATAAATGATGCCTATGGCAAGTCTGCAACTACATTTGTTACATGGCGACTCAACCATAGTTTTTGTTAAATTTAGTCTCTTAAGGTATGGTTGTACGCAAGAATTCTCAAATCCGGGTCGGTCGATCATATGCACAAACTTTTTAGTTTCCTAGGATGGAATAAACTAAACACGGATACAGACATGCAGATATGTATGTAGGCTGCATGTATTTTTAAATTTACAGCAATTCGTTCATTTGCACAAATGTACATTCATGCCATAATTCACTTTTGATACTTAAAATATGTATTCATGCCTACTCATATATTTTATATGTACGTAGATTAACACGGTTAATGCCAATGCAAAACAACATTTTTTCATTCTTTTTTTTTTAATAAAGGAAAAGCAGTCAGACAGCAGATGAATGTTTGAGTGCACAGGAAAAGCTTCATCCGTCATGTGCCCGCAAACCTGCAGGGAAAGTTCCAATGCTTTGCAATCGATTAGCCGCAGCATGCAAGGAAGATCCAGGGTGCAGGTCAGTTCAACACCCATTCCATTCTTCCTATTTCGCACATTTATTTTATTGTTACCTTCCAGGTTGTTCTCCCTTTTTTCCCTTTTTTAAGTACAAACAAATACTTATTTTCTGCATTATGTCATTTACATAGTTGATACCATTTCATAGTAAAACATTGTGTATTCATCAAAATTATATTTAAATATTTATCACTATGGTCTTTTAATGCACGTAAGTCACGATCTTACTAAGCAGTGAGGTTTTTCCTTTTTATCAGGCATCGTCTAGAGTTTTACGAACAGGCATGTGCAGTAGACAGCGATACTAGACGCTGTGCTGGGTCTACAGCCGAATGCCGAAGAGCATTACTCGGTATTCTTGGTACCCAGCTGCGCAATTTGTGCACTTGCTCTGCACCTGATCCTATGGAAACATACACCTGTTTGGACTGGCAGAGAATTCTCTGGTTTAATCCATGTGTTGGTTAGTACTGTCGGGTTTCTCAGATCCTTTGCGTGTACTTATTGAAGAGTTTAATAATATCAATTTCTTATAAAGAATTTAGGATTAAATGTAGTGTTCTCGCTCCTTATAAAGATAAACTATTAAGCAATCTTCTTCACCGTTTCGTGTTTAGATTTTTCTACTTTGTAAAGTCATGATTAACTAAATAAGAAAATGCCTGTCACTTTCTCGTGAGGTATAACTGAAGCACGTCAAATGAGGTATTATTATACCTTATGGCTTCCACATACTGATTTAATGAGTATTGCAGTGAGTGTGAATGGCAGGTAACCTTAGACCACAACATTACTTGAATTTTTAATGAATAATCCATCTTGCAGTTGAGGCACAAACTGACTACCACCGAGAAATGTTAGCTGGAACAAAGGAGGAGATAACAACAACTCCCAGCATAGTTATCACTCCCAGCATCATCACTGGTGTTATCAGTGAACCCGTGCAACAAAACGGAGGAGACCACAGTGTCCAGAACAAGGGGTCTGTTGTCATCCATCCGAAAGTGAACACGACCATTTTTTACGCACCTACACGCTGGGAACCTCAGCCTCTACCACCAACCCAGCCCGTCGTCCCATCTACGACCACCACCACCACTCCCGCACCAACAACTCTTCCTCCCAGTAAGTTAACTGACGGTTTTTCATCATGTATGTTACAGTTGTATTACTGTATGTCTGAAGAAGTGTTAAACTTCGGTAGAAACAATATTTTTCCTTCAGCGCGAGCTGAAAGATATTCCTATATAAAAAGCTCGGGTTTGTTTACGTAGAAAGAACACAACCTGATATTCAGCATTTTTTATTCGTATCTGCAGGAATACAAACCATTGCCTTTTACATAGGAGTATCTTTCAGCTCTCGCTGAAAGATACAGTATAAAAGGCTGTTTTTGTATACCTAGAAAAAAATACGTAGTTCAAAATTTGTTATATTTCAAGAATAGGTTTCTTTGCCAAACTTACTCTGATTCCTTACCGCCAGAATATTGTGAGAAACGTCATGCCAGTGGGGATACAATAGATTATATCGAAGAAGGATGGGGGAAGCGCTTCTACAAAGACGAAGAATGTTCAGAACTGTGCCTATGTCATGCAGAGGAGAAACTGGCATGTAGTGTCTTGGAATGCGTGGAGGCCCGGGCATGCGAGACAGATTTTGCCGTTTTCAACCACTATGCCCCAGCGTATCAAGCAGACCGTGGAGAATGTTTCTGCTATTCCGGCTCTTTCATCTGTGTCAGACCACCAATAGGTAAAACAGATTTATTGTGTAAAGATGTCTTGCAACAAAAGTTATATATCTGTGCAAGAATAAGTCTGCTCACGTCCCACCAGAGTGTGATCAGTTATTTTATGTTAGTTTTTTTCAGTAGTCGCTTTAATAAGGATTAACAGTGCCTTTGTGGTTAGTTACTGTAACACCATGTCTCGATGATGAAACGTTGTACGTTTTTGTCAAGATTTCCAATTCGTGACATCCCTCATTTTTTTTTTAAGGTTTTAAATTTCAGAAGTGGAATCATAGTTTTTATGAACGCTTGTGTCAGCAGAGCACAGTACAGTAATACAGAAAGCTCAAGACTCGCGTGTCCCTTTGCAGATGAATATGAAGTGAAAGACGGCGTGTTCCTGTTTCTTGGATACAGTAAGGCTGAGGAAAATCTCCTCCGACCTTACACGAAGATCTCGCTGGTGGACGCTGCCCTCTCCAAACTAAGTGACCTCGTACGTGAATCGGCTTTGATTATGAATGGGGTGAGTTAAAAGTATTCTCATTTTCTTGATTTTATGAGCTTGATCTGTTTAGGCCCTGTTAACTGAGGTACAACTATTGGAGTTAAACCTTGTTGCGAGAAAATTGTTTTAATGTAGGTATACGTCATGGTACCGTCAAGTAGCTTTTCAAAGGTATTGAGAATAAGCTGATAATGTTAAGGAAAAGATTTTCATATGGACTATGTATTACTTTCTCATCCTGCCTAGTAGATTGTCGTCCTTTGTTATTAGATGTAAGGCACTGTTACGCTAGAAGGAAATATTTAAAATATATATATACAGTATACTGTACATCACTATATTTTACGCTTGATAGAATAGTTTAATCGTTAGGAATCGAGAGAATCTCTCTCTCTTTCTCTCTCCATCCTTGCAGATATCTGCATAGAAAATTTCAAAATACCATTATTTAGTTTATGTGTGTATGCATTAGCGGATCCAGGGGGGTGGGTCACCTGGGCACGTGCTCCCCCCCATGAAAAATAGTAATATGAAAGATTTAGATGATAATAACATAAATGAGATATAAAAACTGGGAAAAAATAAAAAATCTGTCATAAAATATTATATATATATATCTTCGTTTTAACGTGCTTTTATTCCCATTTTTATATGGGGTAAGCACGGTGCCTTCTTTGAAGGGCTTTGATTTGGCGGTGGGTAGGCCAGAACCTCGATCGGCTGCCCTGCCTGACATCGCTTAGACCCCGGTAACGAATGTGTACATGTATTACCGAATCCCCCGCTCCCTTTCTCCCAGCAGCACGAGGAGAACTGGGCGGGTAGGCCGACAGTTCGAGACGTGTGAGGTGTCTGTTATGTTTTTAGAAGATGTTGGAGTGGCTTTGTTTATGTGTGTATTAGTCTGTAACACCCATTTGCTTTCAGCAAACCTATCCGTTGATTACATACGTAATCCCGGGGTGTCTACACGGATAGCAAAGTGTCTGCCTCTGACTGGTCGGCTGCGGGGATTGAACCCTCGCCACAGGCTTCTAAGAAGTCTGTGGTTGCCGCTCTACCAGCCGAGCCATCGGGGCTCATTATATATATTTATTTATTTATATAATATATATATATATATATATATATATATATATATATATATATATATATATATATATATATATATATATATATATATATATATATATATATATGAAAATTGGTGCCCCCATGAAATTTTTATAGATCCGCTAGTGTGTGTATGTGGATGATCTTTGAGAGTTTGAGTGTATGACAGCATCAGTAAAACTATTTGTATATTCAGTATAATCATGCATATATATATGCACTTCAACACAGCATTGCGCAGCAAAGAAAGTCGATATCTGTAGACCCACTCATCCTCTTAGAATAAGAGGATGAGTGGTTGTCATCCTCTTATTCAGGAAACATAATATAATTATCATGAAACACCATTGTTTCTCCTGATAATTCTACTGCAGTCTTTCCCTGTAACTTTTCATAGCGGTTATTTGACGCATTTGTGATATTCCTCTCCTCAGTGCTTCTGGTAGAAGTGATGAACATGAAATTTATACCATTTACTAGTTCCTCGTTGGGAGAGTCGGTAGAGTTGTCGGCTAGCACTCTGCTAGGCCCGAGTTCGCGTCTCCGGTCGGCCAATGAAGAATTAGAGGAATTTATTTCTGGTAGAAATTCATTTCTCGGTATAATGTGGTTCGGATTCCACAATAAGCTGTGGGTCACGTTGCTAGGTAACCAATTGGTTCTTAGCCATGTGAAGTAAATCTAATCCTTCGGGCCAGCCCTCTCTAGGAGAGCTGTTAATCAGCTCAGTGGTCTGGTTAAACTAAGATATACTTAACTTATCCCATTTACTTTCATCATTGCTGTCCCTAAGCCAGCGTCACCTCTGTTCTCTTTCATTTTTGTACACAAATCGTTGCACAACACTTCTGGAATTTTTCTCTCTCGTCTTATTCTGCCAGCTGGAAAATTGTCTTCTAAGCTCCTTGCAAAGGAACACTCGCTTTTTTTTCGAAATTGCTCTATAATATCAATGCCTCCCATGCCCTGAACTACTTCACAGGTCCTGCTGAAGCGTATTTAGAGGCCTTTAGTGCCTGTACAAGAGTGAAGTCTTTCTACTCAAGGTGTTCTAAATGGTCCCCAGCTTTGCAGATTCTTGGGATTATTTACTCCAAGAACATTGGTCCTGCTATATAGATCTTAAAAGATTAGTAAAACGCCTCATTTTCTTCAGCCAAACTCTTGAATCGCTTCTCACAAGCCTGAAGTATCGTTTCTTCGACGACAATCATTCCTTTGCTGTTCACATCCTAACTCTTATAATAAAAACTTTCACGAGTTTCATAAATAACTTTTTAGTAATCAACAGTGTTAACAAATTTAAAAGACACTTCACCTTTATCTAAGGTCACATTAAGCATCTTCTACTCCCTTGGTAATGAACTTTGTCTTCTGAAATTAACTCCTCTCTTCTTCTCGGACATTAATGCGAATTATTATTGTCTCCCCATAGAATGGAAGGGAAATGAATATAATGTTTAGGCCAAAGGACAAGTGTTGGGACCTGTGAGGTCATTCAGCGCTGAAATGGAAGTTGAGAGCAAAAAGGTTTTAAAGGTGCAACAGAAGGAAAACCTCGCAGTTGCACTGTAAAACAATTGTTAGGAGAGGCTGGAAGTAAGATGGAAGAAAGAGGATACGAATGGAGGTACAGTGAAAGAAATGAAAGGGGTTGCAGCTAGGGGCCGAAGGGATGCTGCAAAGAGCCTTAAGTAATAATACCTATAGTGCACCACGTGAGCGCACTAACCGCCCCCCCTCACCCCCTTACAGGGTTGTTTGCCGAAGAATACGTAATTTTTGTACCCTCTACTGCATAAAACAAAGATGTATGTACAACAGACCGTTTTCGTCCTTTTCACGTCAGCAGTCAGGATTACAAAATATACTGTGTGTGTATATATATATATATATATATATATATATATATATATATATATATATATATATATATATATATATATATATATATATATATATATATATATATATATATATATATATAAATAAATTTTATATATATTCACCTTTTCCTTTATGAAAAGAATACAACTACCCCAGGTATCAGTGCGTAATCGTAGTGTAGGTTTAAATGTAGATACTACAGTAGTTCGCAGTAGCCTCTATTCATTATTTTTTGTGATTCTCTTTGAGACTTTAGCTTATACTTTGGATTACATGGGTAACTTATACTTTGCTGAGGTACATGGGTTCTCAAATAAAAAAAAATGTGTAGATGTAATACAAAATTAGATATACCCCATCATCTTGATGTATTTAAGTACAAACATTCTACTAAGAAAAGTATTTTTTTATATATTAACAACCAATTGAATATTGTGTTTTAATACAATATCAGGTAAATTTGCTACACGTCCACAATTAATTCCACTGTGAAAAAAATTGCAATATATGTTATTCGATTGTTCTAGTTCATGTCTTCTAAGGCTACAAGTGTCGCTTCCAGCATTAGTTTCAACAGGAACCCTGTAGTTAACTGCTTAAGAAAACGTGGTGAGAGAGAGAGAGACAGAGAGAGAGAGCACGTGATTTTCAGGAGTAGGGATCACTTCACTAAATATTATACTACTGAAGTATAACGCAGTAGGTTAAATGGCAACTGGACTGGTATTTTAATCAAATGCTATCGATTGTGGAGGAAATTTATTTGTTCGCCTTATTTCAGGGCTAGGTCCTATTAACTACTTTAGTTTTTGTTTCCCAGTTTCCCAGTTTTCAAATTTTAAAAATTAAAGTTTCAAATCAGAACAGTGCATTATGTATGATGAATAATACTGGTAGGTATTCTTAATTGTTATACTGTCATTACAACAGTTACAGGTTTATCAAAAATATTAAAAGATATTTAGGGAACTCGTGTAAACATATATGATTAATAATATTAGCAAAGTTAACACTTTGTTATTTTTGAGGGTTTTGTATTATTTAACGGTAGTAGACCACTTCTCAAGCCTTAGTAGAATCTTAACAAAGGCTTGATTACTCACAATTAAAGCACTGAAATAGTAGGTGTTGTTGAGTCAGAGGCTCAAGATCGAGGTAGATGGCCAGTAAGCATTAGTATATAACACTGTCTCTACACCTTCCATGCAGCGTGACCGCCGTGTAAGTAGCCAGGACACCCGACATATCAAGGTGCTTATGAAACTACTGTTTATATTTCATTCCCACTTCGTGTCTGTTTTGTTTCAAGCATATCAAATAAAAAAAAGACTACTTTATGCAAGATTTTAAGTGTTTAGGTTTTAATCAATGGTGTGGAAAACAGACAGACATCAGTGGGATTATGTATCTTGACTTTACGTTTTATGCATATTGTAATCACTATATGGTTAACCTAAGATAGATGCTCTTTACTCATTATGACTACAGTAATGTGATACGCATCTATACTTGCTTTCATTTTTATGGGATACCTCTTGTTTTACTTTACTGCAAATTTCTTGCCTCTTGGTGGTTTTTATTTTTTTATTTCATTTACTTTACGGACATTACATCAACTGTTTGTTGTATGTAGTTTATTTCGTGTTGGGAATAACAATATATTCATTGCAAAACCTACGAATTTTTCTTATTGAACGTTTGCCAGCCACTTTACAAGTTTTTATATTACCAGAGAGTTTTCTGTGTAATGCCAATTAATTCAATTAAGAACTGGATTAAGAAAACATGATGAGTGTAACACTTTTTACTCGAGCGAAACAGGGCCAAGATTTTCGTTTAACTGACCGCATCTTGTCTTGAATGTTTTACAAGTCATAAGGTAGTGTCGTACTGTCACTTTGCACTTTAGCAGTGGAAGTCACAATACGGTAGAGCGTAGTAGACAACTTCACAACATAGCCAAAAGGAAATACCAGTATAGCACCGAGGTAAAGGTCTCGTCAGCAGTTTCAAAGTATCATCCCTCTTGAGATAGAGAAGGGCATTTTTACAGTTGCTAAATTTGATTCAAGTCCGTAGCTACTCTCTTAGAGCTCCTCAAAATTGGTCACTTTTGAGCCATGACTGTTGTTGGCATTGTAGGTTTGTAATTTCACAAATTTGCCCCATTTTATAGCATCATTTCTAGTTTTGCACAAACATTGGTTTGGGGATTATTGAATCACCAATCAAATTCAGGCTGTACATGAAATTCCATGAGCTTCCAGTCCAAGTTATTATGAAAGTATTAATTTTCCCTTTTATGTTAGTTTTTTTCCTAGATTCATATTGTTCTGCATCTTTCATATCCATTTCTTTGTATCTCAACTGAAAATTCAATGCTAAATGAAGATTAATTGTATGGATCCAGTTGTATAATTTAGTCGGTGCAGTTTTGTTATTGTTGACACTAATTGCCTTTGAACAATTGTTAACGCGGGTCTGTTTTTTCTTTTTATTCTGATGATACAGTATAAAGAAATATAATGCCTGTACTTGTGAATCTCAGTGACTGTAAATAAGCACACCCATATTCAGTAAATTTGTGGGAACAAGTAACACCACAGTATTCTCAAATCACATCCCATAGCATTTTTCTAATTACTTTAACAAATAACTGCAATAGAACTGAAGTCACTCAGGATAGTTTTAAATCATCTTCCCATAAATAGATTGCAAGTAAATTGGAGTGTGATAAAAAATGTCTTTATGAATTGCTCGTTCATTGTAAAGCACCATTTGTGTCACTTCAAACCACAAAAAGCTTGTAAGTCATTCAGTAAAAAGCTACAATATTGGGTATTTTAATATTTATTTTTGTATATAGGTATGTTTAATGGCCAAGAAAAGTAGGTCAGGTCATGTTGGGTTCAATACTGCAAAAAAGCTGTGGAAGCCCCGATAATCGGAAGTTTGGTTTTGGGGTATTGGTGGTTTTGCCCAGCTTGATTTGAAACTAGTTTTTTCATTGGGTGCAGTCAGTTGGAGGCGTTCAAAATTCTACGGGAGCAGCATTACAATTTTCACCAGCAGTAACGCTCAAAAAAAAAAAAAAATCCATAGTCGATAAATATGTAATTTGGACTGGTATATGTCTTATTTATTGCTTTCAGAATAGTGGAATGATAACATTTCTTTTGCCTTATACGAAGCATCAAAAACTTTTGCCATGTGATAGAAAAGACTAATGCCCGTTTACATTATACTGTAAACCTTTCGTCTTGATACTTTTTCTTATGCTTACCTCCTCCCAGTTGCTTTTGGCTACATGTAAGTGGATGGAAAAATGTTGATCGGTTAAGTGCACTAAATTATTTATTATTTACTTTTGTTGTGAGGAATTTTCCGTGGCTTATATTTTGGACGTCTCTATTGCGACAAAATCTATTGTTCTCCAGTCCTTTAAATTAGTGACACCCCTTTCAGAAGTGAAAGTTGACAGTACAGTACTTCCATATCTTTGCCGACTCACCCCGTATGTCGTTCGCATTGCAGTTTTCCCAGAGCTCAAAGTTTGTTACCTCATTAAAAGTTTTTTAAAAATAAAGTATTCTGGCAATATGCCTCCCCAGAACTCAAAATAATCTAGAATGGTATTCTGCAACATTTACAAAATGACAGGACGACAGATGTCCATGGCACCTTTTAAAAAGGTGGTTCTGCCTGTAAAATAGTAACACTAAACGAAAGGCCCAAATTTGGAGTGTGAAAGGTGTTGCAACGTCTGCATTTTTCCCCTCGGGAATTAATGCCTGATCTAAACTGCGCCCCCATTGTAAAGAAAACGCGTTTTGTCGATGTAGTACTCATTTGCTAACAAAAGTGGTGTAGTATACTTTTTACTTGGGCATTTCCCCACATTTGCAAAATTAATTTTAAACCTGTTCTTTCCCTACAGAAATTTGTTGGATTGGAAAAGAAGCTCATTTAATGTTATACCATATGTTTGCATCACAATTTCATTGTAATCCTTCCCAATGAATAATGCAGGCCTATGTCTATTTACAACAGATTCTATTTTGTTTGCAGTACTAACAGTAGTTCCCTCATTTGTCCACACACACACACACACACACACACACACACAATCTTAATCTTGTTCAGTGTCTGATTTCTTAATCCATTTCTTGTGTTTGTCAATATATGAGGAAAACCTCAATCCTGTATCATGGAAAGGAAATTCGCCTTAAATTTAAAGTTTTAAAACACTGATCATGCATTGCCTTAGTAACTCTAAATTTTTAAGACAGCTCCATGATGGTGGTGTAATGTAACAGGAACCAGTAGCACCATTCTTTTTTTTTTTTCATTGATATGAATTTTATTAAGAATAATTTTTTCCCTTTATGCGTTTTAATTTATTTATTGAAAATTATATGGTTACTATACAGTAAACTTTATCACCTGTATTATTACAAGTTTTCGAAACTTGCTTAGAAAATGTATTGCCCTTCTTTTATTTAAAACCTCACCAAAATCATTTCACTCTGAAAATAATAACACCGTTGGTGAGTTTTTTTTTTTTTTTATCCAAGTTTGTGTTGAAGCACTACTCATCAATTAGAGTTCTTAGTGATTAAAGAGGTGATTTAACATAACAACTGTGTCAAACCCAGAAGTGTTTTACGGCATTTGTGATGATTGACGAAAGTACTATTCTAAGTGGAAAGCATGGATCTTACTTTTCTATTCCACTTTTAGCCAGTGCAATGCAATACAAGAATTAGTGCATAGAATGTATTGTGTACCATAGTCATTTCCAATCTTAGCTAAGATATTCCATAGTAGAATTGTCATTTTGCCCTCCCAGTATGATCTGCATACTAGTAACTGCATCACTGTTTATATCAAAGATGCATAAATACACGTCTAGTAGTTATAGTCAACCTGTTCCCATTTAATATCAAGTCAGACCCGTGTTTACAAGTATTAACCTACTTTTTGTTAAATACTGAAGTACTGTATAATCTTTTTGAAAAGGGGTATTACTTTTACTATTACAAAACAGTCTTAACTCTCATTTTGCTGAATTTTGAACTCATTATAGTCATTTGCTTTTTAGCATGAAATTGCTGTCTTCATAAATGTTCTCTATTTCTGTTTTCATTTACAAATACACTCGCTATTTAGCACAGTTGCATGTGTATGCCCACACCTAAACTCCTGTGCATATTGCATTGCACACAAACAAACTACATTCAATTGCATATGTTTCCTGTGGTTACATACAATTTTAATAATGTGTGTGCATGTATCAAATATGAGTACAGTAGTTGTATTGTATACTGGACTGCAAATTGTTTTGATTTACAGGACAAAATTTTTTTTCAGTATGCACACAGGTTTATGTGATGTAAAATATAAAAAATAACTGGCAAAGCAAAGATTAAGTCTTTGACCTTGGGTAGCTATGAAGGTTATGTAGCCCTGCATACAACAAATATATATATTTTTTTTTTTTTTGTGGAGGTGAACAAGTTTGATATAAGGGCAGAGTTTTCAACTTCGTCATTATTTATTTCAATGTCATGATGTTAAGCATGGCATGGAATTTGTTTTGTGATCCTACATATTTCTGTTGCTACGTGTCGGAACGTCATTATTTTTCTAGAAAGTTTGGACGAAAAGTGTTGCAAATGACTGGAAAGCTGCATGTAAATTTAAGTTTATCAAAATATGGGAAAGTAAATCCAGCTGTTTATTTGTGTACTTATGTGGACTGAAGGTCAAGATTATGAATAGAAAGTGTTTTTACATGACTTAGGAGAGAGCGTAGGTTACATTTGTGTCGGTACCTTAATACTTCTTATGCGACTGGTAAATGTATTCTTAGCTTATTTTCTAAATTTAATACTGTAACACATTTTCTCTGGCATAACCTGCATTGAAGAAAAATCATGGGCAGAGTAAACCATTTGGGTACAAAATTTAAGTGCAGAGCTTTGCAAAATTTACTTAGTTATTCCCCGTTAATATTATAATGGGTTTACTACTGATTTTTTGTATTTATTTCCCCCCTTTCTTTACTCAAACATGTGGCATAACCTTTAAAAACTATTTTAAATAATTATATATTCCTTATGTGCGACATTTATGGGAATTCATTCCAGTTTAGATGCAGCAGTACAGTTTGTACAAGTATTCACTTTTTTTAATAAAATTTCATTTCTGTCATGTAGCCTAACATTTGATTCATTTTATTCTTTTCTGTAGACGGAGTGTCATTTGGAGCTGGTGACTAAAATAGGTGAGAACATCATATTGCAAGCTAAACTAGAGGAGTTTGAATATCTCAGAGATAATATGACAGCAGAAATGCTTCACAAAGAAAAGGTGAGAATTCAGTTTCTTTGGAATGGAATGTATTTTTATTTTTTGTATACTTTATATGTACTTTTACTACAATATATTCATATGGTGCATGGAGTGAGAGACAGCTGGGAAGGTTATTTTTTCTAATCCATAAAATAAGAAAGCCTACCTGAAGTGAGCAAGATCGTTTTGGAAAATAGGAGGTAAGACAATCTGCAGTGAAACAAGGTGATGAAGCTGTGTCCATATATAAGGGCAGACAAGTCAACTTCAGAGTATATCTGCACTTACCATAAAAGTTTAACCAAGAAAGAACCTTGGAGCACCCGGTTCTGCTCCTGAAGAAAAGTAAAGTTCTTGACACGACATTTTCAGTAGTTAATATGAACAAAAGCATTATTAGCACGTCAAAAACGTGTGCTCAAAGGAGTTACCCTTGTGGACCTACTGGTCTATGCCAGTAAAGTTGCCATGTTGGCAAAGTGAGGGAGTATAATTGGAATAAAGATAGGAAGGCTCTTTATCTGCTTACAGCAGCTATCTGGAAGATTATAACTAACCCTTCTTCTGCAGATGTGGCAACAGTGGCCAGCCCTGCCATTTCTCACCAAGTCTGTGAGGAAAACCCACCAAGGATTCTCATGCCTTTTTGTCAAGAATATTTGGTGAATTTGAGAACTCACAGTGTCTGCCAAAATTCAATTTTTCCTACTTCAAAACCTGTTTTTTTTTTTTTTTATAGCATAGCTGAATTGAGATGGCAAGAGTCAAAAAACCTTGATCAAGGACAAGGGGAAAAAAAGGAGCCCTAGGCAGTAAATCTTTATAGTGTAAAGGACCAAAAACTGGAGTCAAAGACTTCAGCAATGGGAGTTTATGCTAAAACAAACCCTTACAGTAGGAATGCTGACAGCACAACCTTGTACAGCAAGGTGCATGTCCTCATATAGGCGATTCAAAAAATCTAGAAAGGTTTAAAATCCCAATTTCAGCCCAGCTTTCTGTGTGGAAGTAATCTAACGGCAGTTGCCATATGGACTGGTATTGCCAGATAGGTGGAGTGCATAGTTTCTGCACCAGCTACCTAGCAGTGTTATATTTAAAATTTTCATAGTAAACTAAGATTAGAAAATCCACATGTGAAGGTCACTCCTCAGAAAGGAGGATTTGTAGATCTTCATTCCCACTGCCTGGGATAGCACAATGGGTGACAGTAAGATAGATTTCCATGTCCATTGTTTTAGTTAGACTTGGAATATAAAATTTGGGTCAAAGGCCAAGCGCTGGGGCCTGTGAGGTCATTCAGTCCTGGAAATGATGAAACAATTGTTGGGAGAGGGTGGAAAGTAAGAAGGAAGAAAGAGAATATGAATGGAGGTACAGTAAAAGGAATGAAATGGGTTGCAGCTAGGGGCAGAAGGGATGCTACAAAGAACCATAAGTACAAATGCCTCCAGTGCACTACGTGAGGTACACTGACAGCACTAACGTCCTATGGGATCCCATTATTTTTGTGGACAGACCAATGACTGTCGAGTCAATTTAGGCCCACTAACTAGGTGGTTCCATTGAAGGTGAGCTGTTTGTTCAACTCCTTTGAAATCTGAAACAACAGAGGAAGGCAGAAGATTTCCGTTTGTTCTTAGTTCTGTAGGAATGCATCTCTTGCTATTCCTTTAATGTCGAGGTTTTGAGACATACACTGGATGTTAATGAGTCCCCCTTTGTAACAAACCCCCTTTGTAACAAACAAGTCCACTTCTGAATGTGGACACAGTTTGGCAAGTACTTGGAAGGTGGGTTTGTCCAACATCCACTCTGCCATAACCACTGTCTGACTTGACAATGAATCTGCTGTCAAACTGAGTGACCCTGTAAGGTGGATTGCTGACAAGTGCTTAAGCCATCCATAAGATGACCACATGAATGTACTGAGAGGAGCTCACAAGCCTCTTGATACTCATATCTACCATGTTGTCTAGAACCAACAAAATGTGGGCCCTGTAGGGGGGTAGCGCCATCAGGGCACCTCACATGGTGCACTGTAGGCATTACTTAAGGCTCTTCGCAGCAGCCCTTCAGCCTGCAGCTGCAAACTCTTTCATTCCTTTTACTGTGCTTCTGTTCATATTCTCTTTCTTCCATGTAACTTTCCACTCTCTAACAACTGTTTAATAGTACAACTACAAGGTTTTCCTCCTGTTACACCTTTCAAACCTTCTTGCTGTCAATTTCCCTTTGAGTACTGACTGACCTCATAGGGCCCAGCATTTAGCCTTTGGCCTAAATTCTGCATTTTATTCTAACAAAATGTAGGTCTTATTTGGAAGCTTCAGTTTTCTGAGACAGGAAGATGGCCATCAGCCCTTAGAATAAATGACATCTTCTGCTACCTGATGATCTTCCCAATGACCTCCCCAACCTGTCAAGGAAGCATCTGTGTGTATGCCTGCATAGTGGGGCAAGTCAGATCAATCTGTTTGGCAGAAGAAACCTTCCAGATCTATGGCAGGAGTATCTACCAGCCACCTTTTCACAGCATAGATGATCATGAAGCTTTAGCAGGCATGAGAAAGCCAGACTCTGATCTTGCCCTTAATTTTAAAGTTTGAGGATTAGGACCACCACAGACTCTTAACATTAACAGGCCCCGGATCCATTCCAACTGTCCTGGAGACACCATGGGCTGGATCTCTCCAGACCACCATCCACAAAGTGTACACCCATGAAATCCCACCCACATAAAAATGTCTGTTGGGTGTGAGTTGGGAAACCACCTGATTAGAGACTATTACAGTACTTACCACTCACAGGTTACTTAAGCATTCCTCTAGTGATCTCTCAGACTAGCCAGTCATCTGGGTTGGCCACCGGTTGAACTTCCTCTTGAAAGATACGTCCCCAGTGACAAACGAAAGGTCTTTCTTTGTGTCTCCCTTTAGAATAACCTTTTGAGTATATTCTCCAAGGAGTGTCTGATTGTTGGAAAAACCCCTTGAGGAGATGGAGGGAGGGGAGAATGGCACCATTACCACTCCTGGGGGAAGGCTTCATTGCCTATGGTGTTGCAGAATATGAATTCCAACCTACAAGACCTATTGAGCTCTACCTCTTCCTGTGACTTCAGGAGTTGCCTTTCCTTTCCCTTGTTAGGTGCCTCTCCATCCACCACGAAAAGGATGCTGCTGTTATTGTAGTTGCTGTTCTTGTTGTTGCCCCCATCTGTTGTTGGAGGGATCCCTTAGGGACAACTAGAGTGTACGGCTGCATGCCTCTTAAGATTGGGGAGGGAGGGGGGTTTGAAGGTTGAACTCATGGGAACATTATTTCCCAGGTTCCAATTTATCCAGCAGAATAGGGACAGTAAAATTCTATTGACTGGGTTGTCTTATGAGTTGCAATACAAGAGTCTTCAAAGAGATCATGACAGAAGGGAGAGGAATTTAACAGTAGGTGACTTTGAGGAGCAATCTGCTGGAACCTGCTGTTGCTATTCTTCAGGCCCTGAGATGCCAGTCCATGAATTGCTTCCTGTAGGGTCCACATAAGTGACTTGGCAACTGCAACCAAGGCAATCCTAAAGGACTTTGGGAGCTCCCTTGTAGTCACTTCTAAATAGTGGTAGAGGTTAGGATAGAGGGGAGGTGGAGCCTTGCATGGAATTCAGAAGTGGCTGTATTATCTGAGAAGTGTTACCCATAGGGCCACCAAATAATCGGGTAGCCACATCCAGCAGGAGCACTTTTCATTCAAAAGGAAGGACGTGATGCCCATTTCTTTGTGGCATTGTCAGGCGCTGTGATGGCTGATAGGAGTGGCTTTATTTTTGCCATTGGACTCACATCTCCCTGTAACTGCAAAGTTCTGAAATTCTGCCTTCAAGTAAGTAACTTTTTTTTTTTAAATAAAAAGGGGAGAACGCTGGGATCACCCAGAGTAGTTTACGTTTTCCAGGATTGCTGAGGTGTTGAAATTTTCATTAAAAAGGAAAAAGGTGACTTCAGTGGCTTTGGCTACCATGCCAGTGGGGAGGATGGCCATCTGCTTTGTGAGTGTATATTCCTACTGCAGGGACCAAGCAACATTTCATGCAGAGAAAGGCCCCTCTCCTAACAATTGTTTCATAGTTACACCTTTCAAACCTTTTTACTCAATTCCCTTCTCAGCAGTCAATAACCTCATAGGTTCCAGTGCTTGGCCTTGGCCTAAATTTTATTTTTCATTCCATCTTCCATACTGAGAAAGGCAGCTCTGTCCCAGAATTCCAATGTTCCACCTCAGTCATTGTCTTCCTTTCGTTGATGGTATTTGCCATCTGTTGATAGGATGCACATTGAGGCAGTACACCAAGTTTGTCAGTATTGGCATTAGGGACAGGTATTGGTGTCTCAATCCTCCCGATCCTCTCAGCTTCAGGGGTTAGGTAGTCCAAACTGGTCAGTGTTACAAGAAGTAGGTACCACAGAAGGGGTCATCCCTCATTGGGTCAAAATCTGATTCTAAGAGACTTTTAGCTCAATTTCTTCTTGATCTTGAACTTTTTTGTTTGCAAGCTCCATGCAAATGGCCTTTGAAAAATAAAAATCAATATGAGACTGCCCCTGAATCCTGATGGGAATCTTCAATAGTGACTAGAAAGTAGTAACACTCATTATCAAGGACTAACTTCATGCACTGTAAGATATCCAGTTTCCTTCCTAAACTCCAACCAGACATGCACCAGAATCTCAACCTTGATGGGTTGGGCTAGGGCAACCAGATAGCTGCTACCAGGCAGTGAGGAGACTTGGGTGTAGGACTAGGAACCATAAGAGGAACAGGAATGTCAGGGGGAGGGGGTTCCCTGTTGGAGTCATCTTCATTGTCATATTGGTACAGGAAAGAACTTGAATTCCCTTCCAGAAGCTCCTCCAAATACAACAAAAAAAAGGAGGGGGGAGGCCATGTTAAAATGAGTAGTGCTCTAGGCCTTTTGGGTTCAGGCAGGTCCACTCCTTCCCCAATATGGGAGGCCATGTTAAACTCCAACCCATCCTCAACCTGATGGGTGAGCTAGGGCTGCTGCTATGAGGAGACTAGTGCTGTCAGGGGAGGGGTTCCTGTTGGAGCTATTGTCATATTGCCTTTGGGTTCAGTAAGAACTCAGCAGCTTAGTCCACTCCTTCCCCATTGTTTGGGGCATCTGTCCCAATTAAAGACACAATCTCCATCAGAAAGATCATGGATTCTGATGTCTTGGCATGTTTGCTACAGCATGGAATCTGCTTGGGGTAGGGAGGAAACACGCACAATGCTGGAATTCTACCATAAGATGTACTCTCTTCCGTCCCACACTCCTACTAAACCCTTGAAGGCTAGTTTAAACCGAGCCTTTGCATCATTTAGGGTCACTTCCAAGAGCTTGTTGCATGCTTGGGATGTCAGGTGACTACCCAAATTAATCTTGAAGCTTGCAAGGGCAATATTACACAGTTCACAATGGAGCAAGCTACTTTTGGGCCTTCCATATTAGCAGCCCTGTAGTGAGGGAAAAACAAAAAGCAGTGAGAAATTGTAGGATGACGTGAGGAATATTTATCTATTGGATAAGTGGAACACAAATCAGGATGCAATGGACTGACAAGTACATGGCCGTGATGACTAGTTAAGAGACAAGGTCAGTTAGTGACACTGTAAAAAAAATATAATTATGGGTACTACACTTTTCAGTTATAACTACATACATGAAAGAAATCTGTATCCTATAAAGAAAAGGGGACAAAGTAAAATTATTATTCTTATGATTCAGTTAGTCTAAAAGTGTGTCTCAGAGAAGTTTTTGTTATGTCTACATGGCTGATCAATATGTGAATAGGTAATAACAAGTACTGGAAAGAATTTTACAGTATATAATTTATCCCTCTTGATTGTTAACCCTTTTATAAAATTATTGAGTACTGAAGATTTATTTAATATATTTACAAAAACAGGAAAAAATTTTCTTATCCTGCTAAGAAAAAGGAGAATATAAACAAACAGATATAATTCTGTTAATTCTGTTTCTTAATAAAAGTATCATAGAGATCAGCTTAAATGAGAGTGCATAATGTTGAAAACTGGTAACATGACCCCTCATGTGATAGTTTAATTGATGAAAAGCAGATTTGCATGATAGATTGAAAGTTATCTTACATGAAAAATCAAGATAAAAATTAATAAGAGCTGGGTAATCATTTTTGTAAGATCACTTCCCGTATATTGAAATGCAGAAAGGAGCCAAGAGATAATGGTAATCTGCATTTGGAGAATGCCATAGGCAAACGTAATTTTTATTTTGATACAATACAGGGGAAATTAATAGAAAATTTTGTTCTGCAGAAAGGTGCAACATCACGGCAGTAAAGCACTTTACAATGAAAAGTGTGAGTCACACACAATGTTTACCTTCTAAAGACTGAAAGAGTAATCGCATGGCCTGGTCAGTACGTGCCGCTGTTACAACTTGTAATCCAGTCAAACTTTGACTTACGAGTGAACAAACACGAGTTTTCCGAGATAAGAGCTGGGGCACGAGCGATTTTTTGCTTAAAGAAGCGAGCTGATACTTGAGCTGTGAGCCTGGGAGATGCCATCTCCCAATGCGTCTGCCATTGCCAGCACCAAGATGCCTAGCCCAGCAGTCTCGTTCAGTTCACATGGTTACGTTGCTGTCCGAGTATCTCAGCAGCATATCGTAGCATTTATCACTTTGTTTTCTTGCTTTGCCCCTGTAGTTTGGAACATTTCTTAGTTTTTACCAGTGCTGAGAAGAGAAAAGGCCAATTACCTTAGATGTGAAGCGTGAAATCATAGAAAAACAACAAAAATTGGTGTGTTTTTTGGGGCCTGGAATGGATTAATAGTATTTTCATTCATTGTAATGGGGAAATTTTATTTGATTTACAAGCAAATTGAGCTACGAGCTCGGTCACGGAACGAATTAAACTCATATGTCAAGGTAAAACTGTATTTGGAATAGTCACTGTAGTCAAAATAAAGAGCCTTCCTGCCTCAAGTCCATGTATCTCCAATGTGTTAAACATTGGCAGTATACCCATGCAGACCAGCTGTGAGACAATTCTTGATATTAGTTGGTGCATCTACGGGTGTGAGGTTCAAGAAGACAGGTCTGGGTATGACAGATTTATTTCTCGGAAACCAGGTATACATTGAGGAATGCGGATGGAAAGGAAGTGACCAACCTGCGGATTCTCATGTCACACATTTAGACAAGAATTTGCATAAATGAGAATAATTTGCATTACAATACATGTACAAAGTAGTTACATACATCAGCGGAAAGGCCAGACAATAATGCGTTTGGAAAGAAACATGAAAAATATGAAATAATAACGGGTAATGTACAGTACATGGCGTGATTAATGCAGAAATGAAGAGGGGTTTGACGTCTTTACAAGTACTCCCCCCCCCCCAAAGACAGTGATTACAGAGATAATTATTGGATGACATGAACATTAATCACGGAGGCGCTGGGGAGCTTCAATTGTGGAATCTGCCGCAGCGTCAACTCTGAATCTGCCGCATGGCCCTCTCCTGGTGGGGCCCCTCCTTGGTGGGGCAGCGGGTATGTCTGCGGGCGCATTTTGAGGGGGGGACCCTGGGACGTCTGCCTGCCTCCTTCCAGGTTTCGCTGTCCAAAAGGAATGCTGGTTTCTGCCTGTCGATGGAAACCCAATCCTCCCGGCCATGGACGTCAATGAGATAAGCCTTGGGGGTCCTGTCGATGACTCGGTAAGGGCCCCTATAGGGCCTGGTCAAGGGCGGTCGACAGGCATCTATCCTGACAAAGACGTAGGTGTAGGAATCCAGGCCGGCCAGGCTGTAGGTGTTGGTTCTGTCCGTGAAGGTCTTATGGCAGGGCGCGAATTTCTGTGCTAGTTCCCTCAACCTCAGGAGGGGGGTGTCTGTGCCGTCAACTGACGGCGGGAGTTGGGCCCTCCAGTTTTCATCGGTGCATCATGCCATTAGAGCTGTCTTCGGTGGGCGGCGTGCCCTCTCTACCATGCCGTTTGCTGCGGGGTTGTAAGCCGTCGTGCTGTGAAGTGTCGTACACATCAGGCATGCCAGGGAGACCCAGAGTTCTGACAGGAATCCTGAGCCCCTGTCCGTAGTAATGTTGTCTGGCACCCCAAAGTGGCTGATCCAACTGGAGAAGAGGGCTTCTGCACAGGATGCTGTTGACGCCACCTCCATAGGTGTCGCCTCTGGCCAGCGAGTGGAGCGGTCTATGATCGTAAGGAGGTACCTGGCACCCCTAGACTGCTGTAGAGGCTCGACGACGTCTATGTGGATGTGGCCGAAGCGCCGACGAGGTTGGGGGAAATCACCAATGCCTGATTCTGTGTGCTTTGTGACCTTGCTGGTTTGGCACAGGATACAGCTCCTTGCCCACTGGCAGGCGTCCTTCCTGATGCCATGCCACACAAACTTTTCTGCCATCAGGCGCGCTGTTGTATGCCCTGATGGATGGGAGAGGCTTCCTCCTCGAGGCGGGGACCAGGAGGCGGGGACTGCCGGTGCTAGTGTCACAGAGAAGCGTTGCACCCGAATTGCCCAAGGGCACGTCCTCCCACTTGAGTGCCATCAGTGCCGTCCTGCAGGCTGGTGTTTCCGGGTCTGCTGCTTGCTCCCTTGCCAGGTCTTTGTAGTGTATGCCGAGGTGCAGGGAATTGATTTCCACCCTTGACAGGGTGTCAGCTACTGGATTTTTCCTGCCAGGGACATAGGTGATGGTGCAACCAAACTCGGAGATGACAGCCAAGTCCGCTGCTGCCTCGCCGACCACGCGTCGCCTACCTTCGTAAATGCATGCACCAGGGGCTTGTGTTCTGTGAGGATGATGAATGGAGTGCCATCCAGTAGGTATTTGAAGTGCTGCACAGCCTGGTAGATTGTGAGCAGCTCTCTGTCGAAGGCGCTGTAGTGGGTCTCTGCCAGCGACGACTTGCGACTGAAGAAGGCTAGAGGCCGGGGGGCACCGTCGACTACTTGCTCGAGCACTGCTCTGCAGGCGATGTTGCTTGCTGGCGTCTGTAGTGAGTCTCAGGGAAGCGGTGGGGTTATGATGCGTTAAGGTGGTGGCACTCGCAAGGACTGTCGTTGTCTCTGCGAATGCCTGCTGTTGCTGGGTGCCCCACGTCAGTGTTTTTGGCTTGCCCTTCAGGGCTCCGGTCAAGGGATACATGATGCAGGCGATACCTGGGATGAATCGGCGATAGTAGTTTACCATGCTGAGGAACTTTTGAAGGGCCTTGATTGTCTGTGGAGTCAGGAACTTTTTTATTGCATTCACCTTGGAGGCTGTGGGGCGTACTCCTGCTGGGGAGATCTCGTGTCCAAGGAAGTCTGTTTTTCCACCCCGAATGTGCATTTGTTGAACCTGACAACTAATCCATTCTCCTGCAGGCACTTCAGGACGGCACGGACATAGCGAAGGTATTCCTCTGGGGACCTGGAGAAGATAAGGATGTCGTCTACCTAAGAGACGCAGAAGGGCAGGTTCCCCAGGATGGTGTCCATCAGGCGCTGGAATGTGGCCCCCGAGTTCCTGAGGCCAAAGGTGGAGTAGGAGAAGGTGTACATCCCGAACGGCGTGATGATGGCTGTCTTCGGAACATCGTCAGGATGCACAGGAACCTGAAAGTATGGTTTTAGCAAGTCCATCTTCATGAAGCCCTTGGCCCCGTGAAGGGTGCTTGTTAGGTCTTGCATGTTCGGCAGTTGGTGTGGTCTGGCATGGTGACTAAGTTCAGGCGACGGTAGTCTCCGCAGGGCCTCCAGGAACCATCCGACTTCTTTACCATATGCAGGGGAGACGCCCAAGGGCTCGATGCTTTGGTACAGACGCCCATCTGTTCCATTTCGGCGAAGGCCTGTTTGGCGTCTTGTAGTTTTTGGTGGGGCATGCGTCGGAACTTGGCATGAGTTGGGGGGTCTGTTGTAGTGATGTTGTGGTAGAGGCCGTGCTTGGCACCGGCCCCTGGCAATTGGCGGAGCTCTGGTTTAAAGACCTCCGGGCACTCCTGGAGGAGGGTGGTGTAATTGTTCAAGGCTGTGAAGCAGACGGCGGGCATCCCCGGTCCGGTGGAGAGTGGTCGGGAGTGGCAGGTTCCGGTGTTGAGGAGGTGTTGCCTGCCGACGTCAACCAGAAGTCCGTGGTGTCCCAGGAGGGGGAACTTGACCTCTGCGATGACGAAAGGCCAGTGATACCTGCAGCCCAAGATGGAGATTGTGCGGGTCATTGTTCCATAGCAGAGGATGGGGGTTCTGTTTGCGGTACCAGGGAGGTCGTGGAGTCAGCTGTCTGGGCATCGTCCTCCTCCGACGACGGGAACACCGACTGCATTGCGCCCGTGTCAACCAGCAGGTGCCGCTTTGATATATCGTCTCTGATGAAGAAACCTGCTGGTTGCGAGTCATTGTATTTTGCAGCCACTGCTGTTACTTGTGGCTGCCCTTCTCGTTTGTGATGCTCGCCATGCAGAAGTGAGCATCTGCACGCAGAAACCAAGATGCTGTGTTCTGGTGCGAAAATGGGGGGGTTTTACCACATCTGGCTTTGCAGGTGAAAGGGGCACGCAGACGATTTGCGTGTTTTCAGATTGCAATTGTAATTCAGACTCCACCATCTTTACTTTCACACACCAAAACCCGAGTACACGCCGCATTTAGTCCGCTAATGGTGTTAGAATTCGAGTGGTCGACGTGAGTCATGGATGGCGAGGGCCAAAACATACCCTTGCGGGGATGCCATTATTAGTCCGTTAATGGCATGGGGTTCTCCAAGGATGGAGCTTTCAGAGGCCTACACTGTGTCACCATTTTGAGTCCGTTACAGGCTCCCTGAAGGTAAATGCGGCCGTATTTAGTCCATTAATGGTGGGGCCAAAACTGCATGGTTACCCGTCACTCCTCGGGTCACCAGTTGTGAGGCTCAAGAAGACCGGTCTGAGTATGACGGATTTATTTCTCGGAAACCAGGTATACATTGAGGAATGTGGACAGAAAGGAAGTGACCAACCTGTGGATTCCCATGTCACGCATTTGGACAAGAATTTGAGTTTGTTAGATGACATATAAATGAGAATAATTTGCATTACAATACACGTATAAAGTAGTTACATACATCGGTGGAAAGGCCAGACAATAATGCATATGGAGAGATACATAATATGAAATAATAACGGGTAATATACATGGTGTGATTAATGCAGAAATGAAGAGGCGTCTGATGCCTTTATAAGGGGTAACACTTTAGAGAACAAATAATGATTGCACTAAAAAAAATTAACACAAAATGCAAATCAGGTAATTAATATCTGGATTGAGATTTGGACCTAGTTTCTTTCCTCCAGGAAGCTGACTAACTTAATCAGGATACCATATTTGATAAACATTTTTATAGTAAATTTAAGTAAAAAAAAATGTGATTACTTTTAACATTTTTTACAGACAAAACTATGATAATACAGTTAGAGATCCACATTCCGAATATTATTGTTTTCTCACAAAAGTTTCTCTGTGGTGATTGATTGAGTGATTATGAAATTTAGGTCTTGAAGACCAAGCACCAGAACCCATCAGGATTATTCAGCGCCATAATGAAGGTGAAATATATAAATTAGTGATGTGATTGATAATGAATAGGTGAATGATGACATACAGTACTATTAAAATTCAGCATTAAAATACGAATGTAAAAAATGAAGAATGACATTAGGTAGGACCAACAAAAAGTGAGTATATTTTAAATTTTTATTTTCAAATTTTATTTTCAAAATATATGCTTAGTATAAGAATAAATATCACTAAAATCTTTATTAAATATACCGAAATATCTCATTACAATAACCAGATTCTTTCAGATAACCCATAAGGTTATGATGAGGGTAATATTGATTTAATAATATCTGATGTATTACAGGAGGAGTGTGAAGATTCTGTTGCAGAAGTCAGCAAGATGATCAACACACATGAGAAGGAGGTGCGTGAAGATATGGCACTCTCAGTGCTTATCTTAGCTGAAATGCAAGTACATATGCCACCTCTGACTGCTGGGGCAGGTATAGCTCACTGTCCACCTCTAATTTTAGTGATTGTACTAGCGCTCGTGGCCCTTATCTCGACACAACATTCATTGCTGGCATCGTGATACATATGGCTGCCTAATTTTGCAATTTAACTAGAATTGCCTAGGTAGCATTTTGTTACTAAGTTGTGCATGCGTACAATGCGTGCAGAGCCCTATTGCCCAAAAGTGGGTGGTGCGTGTGGTTCACATGGCCAGTAGCTTCCATGAACCCAACCTTTATATACCATTTTTTGTATTGCACCGTGATAACTCACAGGCTGCGTCCCTGCGATGCCCATTCCTGTGATCCAAAACATATAATCCCGCCAAAAGAAAATATATCTACAGTATATATATATACATATATCATTACCTTTATACAGGTGCGCAGCTGGCACAAGGGTAGTGTCTTGCTTGACATTATCAAAACATTTTGTAAGATTTAATTTTTAATCTTATGAACAGGCTTTTATTTCTAAAGCCCAAATCTGCAGAATTGCTGATAGGAAAGGCTGGCAGAAAGGAGTGCTAGATGCGGGAGGAGTGTTGGTGGCATGCTCACTGCCTTAACTATACCATTCCCCAAGCCTGGGAGAGTCAGAGGAGTCATTGTCTTCTGACCTCTTAAAGGTTCTTGTCCGTGGTGGGTCTTATTGTTGTTGGTAATTCCCCCTCCCACTCCCCTTACTAATCTTGAACCACCAGTCACCAGCTTACAGGGGAACCACACAACTCTTTTTCAGCTGCGTTCAAGTGAAAATCACGGTTGCCTTAATGAAAGTTGACGTTTATAGCTATGATGGGAAGATTTTTCTGATTTGAATTTTATATATTTTTATTATCACAAACTTAAAAGTAAAATAAAAAATATATAGAAAGAAGCTTAAAGGTTGTGTACTTTCCTCCCAAGTTGGTCATCATTACTGTCATGTTGATCAGAAACAAACTGGTGAAAAATGGGAGTTTTGATCATAACTTTTCTTTGTGCTGTACGAAAAGATGTGCTGTACTATAAAATAATACAGAATGCTGCACAGGAAGAATGATGATTAGGCCTCCTCCAGGTATTTTTTGTTATTTGAGAACTTTTGGACTCGCCACATCCTTGGTAACTTGAGCCTCAGGACCTCTCTTAGGCTATTTTTTTTATTTCTAATTTTCACATGCTAATGTTGATATTTGACATTGCAAGTGAATATTTGTTATGAATTTTTATGATGTCTTAGTCATTTTTGGTGTAAGATGGAGTTTTTGTTTCTGGTACAGGATCTATTCTTTCCCAAGCACTTTTTGTCACCTTTTCTTCTTCTTAGGTACATGTATTGTCTTGCAAGGATGACAACTTGAAGTGAATCTTATTTTATATATTTAAAACTTAAAAACTGTAGTACCAAGCTCAGTTTCACATTTTAAATAGAGAGCAGTTAAACAAATTTTTTATAGTAATGAGTTCCCTAATTTTTAAGGTCTAGGGAACAAAACTTTCTCATTTGTACAGTACATTGCATGATCATGTCTTTGTCTACTAAACATAGCTAGAGTTTTTTTCTGTATTTTAACTTTTATATTCATTGCCCCCCCCCCTTTATTAAGGATGTCCAATCAACTAAGATTCAAACAGATGTCTGAATTTCTAAAGATTTATCTTGAATCCATACAGAAATAAGCTATTTTCTCTCTCAAATCTGGGAAAGTTTTTATTGTAGTGTATTCTTCAACAGTTTTCCCCTGATGCTGTACTATCAGCATCTCTCTTAGAATAATCTTTGTATATTATAAAAGGCCACTTTCCTTGAACTGTGATCTTTACCCTATCTTAAAACAGTTCATGACCAAAATATCACAAAGTAAAGTTTTGAATTTTTTATGTCTGAATAGTATAAGCTGGAAAAATTACTTTTATGATGTTTAATTTCTCATTATGCATCATAAAAAGTTGTAGCTGTTTACATGATTGATTTGTCTAACAGTCATATGTAACAATGGGGAAAGGGAAATATTTTTAGTAGTTACCCACTTCAATAACAAGTCCATATAAGTTTAAGATTTTCCAAAGTTCTTCAGCTTGTAAAAAAAAAAAGTAAAGTAAACAGCAAGTACTCCAAAAAGAGGGTTTTACAATAAAGAACTGGCTTTGATAAGAGAAAATTCCTAGGTGTTTCACAAAATATACAAAATTTAATGGGTACCATACACTGAAACATGGTCCATTCTAATTTGTAATTAATTTGTTCGTGCTGCAGAAAGTTAATTTTTGTTATTGTCCAATAATTCTTCACCTAACACTAGTTGTAAGAATTCTATAAAAGTGGCTTGGGAGAAGAGTAAGTCCTGCTAATACTATATTTAACTATTATTGTTATGGTTTCCTGCATTGCGACTGTTTTAATAAACTGTTCCCAAATTAAAATTATGGTTAAAAAATATGAAAACAAAATTGGCAAGTGTCACAATTGGTAAGTGTTTATGCGTTAAGTGGTACTTTTGTAGGAAAAAAAAAATTCAAATGTCAGTCACTGATTATTAAAAGTCAACACTTACTGTTAGTATGGAATTCACTAAGTATAAACTCTAATCTGGGAGAAATTTTGACAAATATTTTATAATGTTAGTATCTGACTGACTGCTGAGCAACCAAAAACGACCAAACTATGTTGGCCAAATCAACGTAATTCTGTCAACAATAAGAGTAACAATATTTCTTTATTGTCCTTATTCTAATTTAATTGGCCTTTTAAGGGATGTACATTATCTTTACTTCTCACTAGAAAAAGTAGTCTGATGTCATGTGATATGCTACACTTGTGTGGCAACACTAATAATAATAAATAGTTCACAGTTATGTTGATGGAAATTGTAATATAAAAAAGAGAATTTATATCAATCCACATGCACATACTGACTGTACAGTGTACATAAAATTAGAGGGCATTTTTCTTTTTAGAAGGCATAACAGCATTTTAAAACCTTTGCCTTCTTTTTATGTTTATTAACAAGTGCAAGTGTTGATAAAATGGCACAAAATTAAATAATGCAGGTTAAAGATTGTATATATTATATAGTATTGTTATTGTACATAACAATGTACAAGTTGAATTGTTGTCTAATATAAAGCTATGTACACTACTACTCAAGACCAGTTTCACTTCATAAAATGAACAAGGTTCACCTCATGAAAGAAATGTGAATATTCAGACACTGAAGAGCAGTTGCTCCATGTCATTACAGTAAGTAAATGTGTATTGTAGTACTGTATCTGTACTGACTAAAATTTAGTATACTACTGTATTTAGATAAAACAAGACATTTTTGGTTTGTACTGAATTTCAATGTTATATTTCAAATACTGTATCAAGGCTGATTTACAATTTTTTCTTGTGTTGCCCCATGCATCAGCTTGTAAATATCATAAAAATAATTGCACTTTAGTGTCTGCAGATTTACAATCTCTCTAATCATCTGATGTTTTAAAGTGTTAGAAAATTCCTATGACACCTGACAGTAAATCCAGGTAGACTTACTTACTAACTGTTCCTAGCACAGAAGGCTTCCTGACACACCAGGACACACCAGGATGTGCACCCTGATCTTAGCTTCTCTCTCTCTCTCTCTCTCTCCTTCCCTCTCTATCTCTCTCTCTCTCTCTCTCTCTCTCTCTCTCTCTCTCTCTCTCTCTCTCTCTCTCTCTCTCTCTCTCTCTCTCTCTCTCTCTCTCATTCCCCAGTAACTTTTCATCTCTTAAACCTATATGAATATATATATATATACCATGGTGTATTCATCCCAGAATATGACAACTATCTTGCTATGACCTCCGTGGAGATATCCTTCCAAAATTATGTTATTTGTGACCAATAAACTTTGTCCCCTTAATTGGATGATTGCATGATTTTTTAAATTAATGTTACACTTAACCTGTACTAAAAGAATTTTTTAACAATCCACCTCGCTAATGTCTGTGTATTTGTTGTAGAGCAAAGATTTGCAGTTTCTAGGTGATTTTGTTAAAAACTATTGAAAGCCTTCCTTTTTGACTAAAGACATTGTGCATTTTTTTACTTATATTTTTTCAAGATATGTGAACAGGATTTTGTGCTACAATGACAAGTTTTGTTTGAAAGTGGAGTCAAAATGTATTTTGTGGTAATCTATAATTTTCATGAACTGTAAGAAGCCATCAACTAGAGATGAGATGTGGAGGTTCTTGATGAAATAGGTAAACCTTTTTATGATAGAAAGAGAAATAACATTTCACACCTGTTTACAAGAGTATTAGGCAGTCAACATAAGGAATAACAATGGATCAAAACAAGCTACATGAGCCAATGAACAAAATGCATACGCATTCTATCAAGAAAGCTATATAACTTTTACCTTCTTGCCTTGTTACATATCATCACTTGATTTTTGGCTTTCTTGTATTTTATTTTACTTCTTCCATTAGCTTGCTTTGGCTTATGGTTATGGTCACTGTGGTGGCATGCCTTACATTAGGGAAGAACAAATCACAGCTTTGAATACACGCTTATGTTGTTTAGCTGCAAACAAAAGTATTCAACCATTTGTGGGATTAGGTATGGTTGTCCTGTAATTTTAGTGCTATAAGGTTAATATGGTAAACATATCAGGTCTGGTGTTAGGCCATCATTGTTTCTCCAGTGCATTTTGAAATATATAAGAAAAAACTTACAAATCACTGGTTATGGTTTCAGAAACTGTATTAGAGTATTTGTGTTTGTGTACATATGATTTTCCACATTTTACAGTGTGAAAGACCTTCAGAACAGTAGTACATTATTCTCATACTCCTAGCGCCAGAGCTTATAGTTTAGCATAATGATCTGTGGCTATTTTTAGTGTGTGTTGTATTCAGTGTGATCAGTGTATGCTATTAAATAGTCAGTGAGGTAGTCTTTGTTTCACCTGATGACTTACTCTTGGATATTTTTCATAAATCAAGAAGTGTTCTTATACTATTTTAATCATACGTGTTGCTATTGTCAATCTGATAATTTTTCAAGTTATTGAAAAAAATCTTATAAAACAGATCACAACAAGTACAGTATACTAAAAAAGAATTAGAAAATTATATGTAAAAGAGAAAAAAATTAGAAAAAATGTAAAAGAAAAAATTTGAAAATTCTATGTAAAAGAGAAAAAACAGAACAGTGCATTGGATTACAAACCTCCTCACCTTTTCTCTGTGGTTGGTTATCATCGTCATCTTGTCCTCACCCTTCCTTCTTCCCTTAATATGAACTTTGCATTTTCCAGCCAAACTGATTTTCTCGCAGAGAATTGTGACCTGTGTTGTAAAATGTCCCACTGATGGCATGTTGAAATTTTAAAAAGTAAATCCTATCGTTTTGCTAAACATGGGTTTTATTTTCCTCCAACTCATTTTTATAGTACTTGAGAACTAATAGGGCATTTAAAAACAAATATATATAAGTTACTCTAAGATCAGTAGCTTTACATTGATCAAAATCAGTAAAAAGTATATTAGCCAACCACAACAATATACAAAAAAATGAAGTAACTTGTGAATGAGAAAGACAAAATTCAAGTGCATTAAACATGGTTAAATTCTATTTTGATCTAGCATTCAGTCAGTCACCATCATGAATGATGCTCAGTTTCTATTACAACCCAAGAAGCATCTTGAGAAATATACTATTTTTACATTAAATACATATTTAGTGTATCATAATACTCAAGATCATACAAGAGACAGCTTAGCAGAAACAACTGGTTGTGGCTTTTGCACTAGAAGTGCTTCCTTTACAAATTACGTACACACTACTTCATATTAATTATTACTGTTTGCAGTTCTTTGCTATTGGTAACTTTTAAAGAATGTCCTTTTCCTCACTCCACAGTTTAGTTAGAGATTCCTTTGACATGGAACTGCTATTACCAAGTTTTACCCATATAGTAGTAGTCAATTTTCCACTACCTATTTTTCCAAGAATAGCCACAGGCTTCAAAATGCCAAAACCTGGCTGCTATTTGCACAGGAACCATAAAAACCTCAAAGATGCCCACTGGAAGTCTCCCTAATTACTGACTTTCTGACTTTACTACTTTATATAAGCAATTTTAGTCTTGGATGTACAGTTGTGTTATGATGTTATTGGTATCCCCTTTTGAGGTAAGTTTTAGTACTGGTAGTTATGGCACTTTTGCAAGACTACCAGAGAGCTCAACAGTCTTGCCTTGGCTGGAAAGCTAACAGATAAGTCCAGCCCACCCAACCTTGCACCATTCTCTCCACATTGCTCATTTTAGAGTGGACTTTGTTTCTACAAAAAACATGAACCAGTATCAAGCAGCATCACTTTTCTTTCTTTTCTTTTTTTTATATTAAGGACAAATACAAACTAGCTTTGTATATCTATGCAAATACAAATTATCTTAAAAGTTTACAATTTGTTCCTGCAAGAATACAAGCCTTCATCTTGCATGTGGAGACTCACTCCTTTGGCAGGGAGTATGTCCAGAGCATGACATCTCTCATCCTGAAATGCCAGGTTCCCAGTCATGTATGAGCAGGGTAAGGATGACTCTTGTAACCACCTATACATCCTGGCATAAGTGACATAGAGGATAACATGGCCCTGTGTTAGCCTGGCTTGTCTGTAACCTCATTGTATGAAAACAGAACTTGAGTTTCCTGTATAAGATGAGAAGATCTGCTCAGAATGTACCATAATAACACAGACTTTCAAATAAGGAAGCTTTACCACCAGCCCCCTCCTTTGTTAAAAGAAGGATAGAGGGCATTACTGTACATGAACTAAAATCAAAGACTGGAAGCTCTATTATGAATACCAGCCACTCCTCTTTCATCTGACTTTTCATCAGCAAAAACCTTAGGCAAACTGCCCACTCATGCACTATCCTTGCCAACCAGCAATAAAGAAAGGAGACATACCCACTTGCTTGTTAACATAAACAACGTAAGTGTCCCATCAACCGATTCCAGAATGTTTGCAGTGCCAAAAATGCTGCACCCATCTCAAGAGCATTGATGTACAAGACAGAATCAAGTCCACACACCCAAGACAAAATGATAAATTTTTCAATCAATTTGTATTTTTCATAGCTAACCTACCTGCGGTCTTAACTTATGGGTAATTCCTCTACCGCCAGCTGGAAAACCGGTAAAAAGAAAACAAACAAGGAATTGGTGGCAATGAGGTAGGCTGATAGGCCTACGTGGCAACTGCCAACCTCCTTCATGTATGAGTCGAAGAGATGACACTTCAGTTTCTTCCATCCCAGTAACTTGATTGAGGTATGGCTATAGGTGGGCCCTATACGTTAAGATGCAGTTTAGTTAGCTACGAAAAATACAAATTGATTAAAAATTTGTCATTTGTCGAAGTGCAGAACAAACCTGAGTCTTAACTTATGGATAGACTTTTGGAGGGAGGAAAGTAAGTCAGGAACTAACTGGAAGTTCAGCACACCTGGGAACTCTTCCTGACTTACAGAAGCCTATGGAAAGGAACCAAAGCCTCTGACATGATAAATAAGTGATTATTTAACAGCCAGACTTCTGGGCCTTCATACAATGTGATGCAACAATGTAGAAGGAAGTTAAAGAACTATATCTGTAGATAACAAACCTTCATAGCCACCAATAGTTTGCTATCAATCCTCTCTCCCCTTGCTAGAGAGAGGAGGGACTTGCTTTTGCAAAAGTTTTAATATTAATGTGGGAATAAGCAAAAGCAAAACTCAAACAAAAAGGCTGCAATCTCACCTGTATCAAACCCAATCCAGTAGATGATGGAATGATTTCTCATTGCCTGCCAGGCAGAGAAGAAGAGAAAGGAAAAGGAAAGAGACCAGTCATCTCATTCATTCTCATTTTCATACCATCATTTTAGGTATGATACAAACTATTCTGCTAGGGGCACTGGATGAATTACACAACCTGCTGAGCAGCCACCACCAGACCCAAGGAAAAAGCGTCCAAGGACCTCAGGGCAATGTCCCGCAGATATAAGGAAGAAGTGCAGGTGGCCTGACGAAGCCAAGTGCCAGCCTTCAAAATCCTTTGAACAAACAAGTTCTTTTTAATGCCAAAGAAGGGCCTAGCCCTCTAACATCATGTGCTCTTGCATGCACTGTGTTACAACTGGGGCATGAAGTCCAACCATAAGCTTGTCTGATAGTTTCATGAAGCCAAAAGGAAATTGTATTCTTGGACATTTCTTTCTTGTTCCAGCCAGTGCTAAGGAAAGTCTTCGGCATCCCGATCTGAGATGATGAGTCCTTTTCAGATAGCAGCGTAGTGCTCTGACAGGGCAAAGGAGCAATTCATCCAGATCGTTGTCAACAAAGTCATTAAGAGACGGAATGGAAAAGGATTCAAATCTGTCATCATGAGAAGAGGGGCTTTGAGACTTAGCCACGAATTCCAAGACAAATTCGAAGGCAACAGACGTCCAACCCATCGTACGTTTGACATCAAAGGAGGCCATGGAGTTCACCAACTCATTTCAGGAAACTGTCTTGAGAGTCAGGTTCCTGTTTGACACACAATGTAAATGCTCAAACGGAGCACACGTGAGGCTGCCCAGTAGCAGAGTCAGGTCCCAACTGGGTGGTCTTAAGTTCTTTTGAAGGACAAGACTGCTCAAAGCTCTTGAGAATCATTGAGATTTCCCATGAGGAAGAAAGATCAACATTGATCATGTGTAGAACTGCACTCAAGGCAGCTCTGTAGCCCTTAATGAAAGACGTAGAAAGTCGTTTCTCTTTGCAGAGCAAAACAAGGAAGTCTGCTACTTGCTGAACGTAAGTTCTGACTGGAGAGACTCCTTGTTGACGACGCAACCACAGTTAACAGCCCACTTGCCCTGCAAGGCTGAGGAAGATCTTCTGAGATAGCCAAACATCTCCAATGCTGCTCTGAAGAGATAGGGACTCTACCAAGCAGTGGTATCTCTGGAAGTGGGATTGACATAGAAGGTTGTGCATGGAGGAATCTCTCTCAAGAGCTTCTGACAATATGGTTAGGATATCAGGGAACCATTACATGTGAGGCGACATGGGAGCAACTAGGGTCATTCTGAGATTCTGAGGAGCCATTACCCTCTTCAGAACTTGACGGATTAGGCAAAATGGAGGGAAGCCATAAACTGCCAGATTGTCCCAGGGGTATTGCAGGGCGTCCTCTGCCACTGCAAAGGGATCTGGAACCACGGAACAGACAACCTCTAGTTTCTTGCTGAATCTTGTTGTCAACAGGTCTATTGAGTGTGGCGGAATTCAAACCCACAAGCAAAACAACACACAACACTCACCCTGATCTTCGGTTGCTGGAGATGGATAAAGGTCCACAGTCGCCAATCACAGCACACAAAAAACACAAAAAACTTAAAACCGACCCTCCACCAACAACGAACGAAAAAAAAGAAGACACACATGAACCATTAATGTTAATACAAAAAAACCAGACGAACTCCCCGTCCACTTTCAAGGTTTGACCTTAACTGTCCAAGACTTCCCCAATTCCGAAAAACTCCCGACAGACAGACAGACAGCGCCGTAAACAAACTCCAACAACCAAACCACTCACAACGACAATTACACTCTCTCTCTCTCTCTCTCTCTCTCTCTCTCTCTCTCTCTCTCTCTCTCTCTCTCTCTCTCTCTCTCTCTCTCTCTCTCACACACAAAACGTTGGGAAATGCTAAATACAAACAAATTTATTCATCCCTCTATAATTCTCCCCCCTTTTAGCATTTCCCAACCAACACCTTTCACACTGCATTCAAATCGCCTTATGCAACACCCATGGATGCTCACTAGCAGGTCCTCTAGATCGCGTTCTCGGGCACGCAATCATTCTCTCAGAATCATTCTCTCTTCTAGCAACATTCAAATTCACATCTTCTCCTCCATTCTCTCTCAGATTCACGCTATCTTCTTCACTATTACCACCTCAATTTCATCCATAATCTCATCTATACCCTCTAACTCGTTCCCAAATACCTCCCCCAATTCTTCAATTAACCCATCCCATTCGCTCATTGACCTTTCCAATTCTTGCAACGATTCATTCATGCTTTCAATCACTCGTCTATCACTGCTACGCTCTCTTACTCTTACACTTTCGCTCACCTCCAACCGTTCACTCACCCCTACACGTTCAGTCAACTCAGTTATATCAAACCCGCACGTGCTATATGTTCTATTCATACCATCCCATTCATCTGTATTACACGCTTTATCACTCATTTTCGCTTTGGCACTCACACCCCTATCACTCAACTTACGATCACTCCTTTCACTTACGTTCTTCCCTTTCTTACGTTTTCTACCATACTCTATCAAAACAAATTGCTGATCCTCCATACACAAGCTCTCATGCATACTTGGTTCACCCACATTCGATTTCAACCATTTATACACCCCATTCTCTCTCACATATTCCGGTACATCCTTCCATCTACGCAATTGGTTATGATGCGCTCGTATTTCTCTCACACTACCATCTACACATTCTTCCCCTACAACATAACTAAGCCCACTGGGACCAACTTCCAACACTTCATACGGACCCTCAAATTTTTCACGCACTTTATTTACACTCAACCGCCCTTTCTCGATTACTTCTTTCAACACTTTCTCGCCCACCTTGCAACTTTCGAACCTCTCATGTGCCTTCTTCCATACCTCCCTATCACTCTCAGATATACCCAATCTCGGTCTCACTATCTTTTCAAAATTTAATACATATTTACACGGAGACATACCAATACCCTTATGCATGGTGGCGTTGTATACCCACAACGCTCGCCCAACATTTACATCCCAATCATTATCACATTCACTCATCATAGGTAATATCTCTGTCAACGTTCTCACCGTTCGTTCTGCCAATCCATTCGCGGTGGGCATATACGGCGTAGAGTACACATGCTCTATGCCCCAATCACACAACATTTGCTCAAACTCCCATCCAACAAATTCAGGCCCATTGTCACTCAACATTCGCGTCGGCTTGCACACACACATTGGCAACATCACTTGACCCACCATTCTCGCTACAGTCTCACTCTTTTTGTTCCGAATCGCTACTGCATATGCAAACTTACTCAAATGATCTACCATTACAACCATTCCCACATGTCCTCTAGCAGTCACAGGCAACGACACACAATCAATCACAACCATCTCAAATAACTCTTTCATCTGCAATCGCAACACAGGTGGATTCGCATGCACACTTTGATACTTACCCTTCTGACAGTCCGCACACGTAATCGCGACATCCGCACAAATTTTATTCAATCCAGGCACATACAATCTCTCTCTCATGCATTCCCATAATTTATTTTTCCCCAGATGCCCAAACCTATCATGCACTAATAAACACATACCCACGGCTGCATCTTCCGAAAACACTGGCACATACACTTCCCCATCCCACATTCCTTCCTGATGCAAAAAATAAACTATACCTTTACATACAACAAATCTCTTAGTACTTCGCTTATAGAATTCTAACTCAGACGGCCAATTTCCTACTCTTACACCCTCTAACACACACTCTCTTAACATACTTATTCTCATGCACTGATTTTGCATCTGCTTAATTTCCTCTTCACTCAACAAATCATTTTCACTCCTTGCAATATCTACCATACCTACAAAACTAGTTTTAGACACATCGCCTCCTTTAACCTTCGTTATTTCCTGCCGCCCTTTCCTAAAATTCCCCTCCCGACATCCACACTTATATCATGCATTCTCATAAAATCAATTCCTAATAAAAACATGTTGGCATATCATTCTCATCCATGACTACAAAATTATGTATTATTTCAAATCCTCTAACTGAATTTTTAATTGTACCTCCTCCCATACTAACACACTCCCTTGTCCCAAACCATGTATCCTTACACTCGTTGATTTTCTTTTATATCCCAATCGCACCTTTCCAATTCACTAACTACTGTACTACTCACTAACGACACTTGTGCTCCTGTATCTACCAAACTACAATATTCACTCTGATTCACTACTACATTCGTTACTAATTTACCTTTCGCTTCATGCATACACGCTCTCACGGCTACATTCACCTTCTTAGCTTCCTCACAACCATCCTCAACGCATTCATCTTCAACGATATTCTCAACCGTACCCCTTATTCCCTCATTTTCCTCACTATCACCTTTCTTAACCAGCCAGCTACAATTATCCTTTCCACAATGAACATTTAAAATTACATTCGTACCATTTTCATTCACCCCTCCTTTATACTCCACTGGCCTATTCCATCCAAAGAACAATCGTACTGTAATTTTAAATATTTCAGCCACTACCAACAACACTTTCACTAACTTTTCCTCCTCATCTAATTCCCTTCCTTCCTCGCGCACTCCTCCTTCCGGCATTTCACTCATCACCTTTTCACATAACTCATTCATGCTTGCAGGTACTCCATCAATCAACCCATTTGTTTCCAAATTACTCAACCCCCCAAACAGACATTCCCACACTCGATTCTCCCCTACATACTGTTGCTTTACTACAAATCCTACAGGTACTTGGTCCGGGTCCCAGTAGCTCCTAACCCTATCATCTCGTTCAGTCCACATACGCGACATAGCATCTGCAACAACATTCTGTCTACCTTGTACATACTCTACCTTAAAACTAAACTCATTCAAATCCTCTATCGTTCTCGCAATTCTAGCATTCGCACTCTCTTTTTTAACCATATATACTAGCGGTCGATGGTCCGTCCGTATTACAAAATCCACCCCATACAAAAATACTTTTAACGCTTTCACACAAAACCTTATAGCAGCCAATTCCTTTTCAATCACCAAATATTTCAACTCTGCCCTTCCAAACGCCTTGCTCACATACGCAATTACTCTCAATTGTTCTTCCCCATTCGCCTTCTGCATTTGTACCAGGCATCCTCCCATACTATATTTACTTGCATCCGTATACAGTTCTAGTTTACTCGCATTCTCACTATAGTCCGGGAAAGCCAACGTCACGTCTCTTGCAGCCTCCTCTTTCAATCTCTCGAACGCTTCGATCATTCGCTCATCCCATTTTAATCTTGTACAATTTCTCTTCCCCGTCCATTCAGTAAGTGGTTTTCCGATCCCCGAACAATCTTTTATAAACTTCCTTCCAAACTCAAACCTAAAAATCCTTTCAACTCACGCACGGTCCGGGACGTGGAAATTCCCTTACCTTGTTCACGAACTTATCACTCTTCCTTACACCTCTTCCACTCACCATATGCCCTAGGAATTCCACCTCCCAGCCAACCAAGCACACTTTCCAAGTTTTATTTTTATTCCTACTTCTTCCAACCTTTCTAACACTCGTTCAAGCGGTTCCATATTCTCTTCTACAGTCTCACTGCAATCAAAATATCATCTATAAAAACAGTTACCTTCTTGCGATCAAACCCAGCCAGAACCACATTCATTGCCCTTTGGAAGGCAGCAGGCGCATTAGCCAGTCCGAAACTTAATCTCCGGAACTGGTAGTGGCAGGAACTACTAGAAAAGGCCGTAATATGCCTGCTCCTCCTCCAGAGGCATCTGGTAATAGCCCCTTACCAGATCTAATTTTGTAAACACTTTCATTCCATTCATCTTGTACACACAATCAGACACCACATTCATCGGGAATCACTCTTTCACAGTTACTTCATTCACCTTCCGATAATCCACGCACATTCGCAAACTTCCATCTGGCTTACGTACCGGTACAATGGGGCTATTCCAGGCGCTCGTACTCCTTTCAATCACTCCCACCCTCTCAAGCTCCTCACACTGCTCCTCTATCTCATGATTGATAGACGGAGAAAAATGTCGGGGACGCTGATATATGGGGGTGTCGTCTTCCAGAACTATTTTAAATTCTGGAAGCTTCGATCCCCCAAAATCCTCGTCCCCACGACTCAACGCCCCCTGCCTATCCCACAACATTCTCCTCAATCGTTCTCTTACGTTATCACTTACATTTTCATCTACCTTTACTCTTTCTTTCAACTCCTCATACGTCCAATCATTAACTCCTTTCAAATCACCTGTCATCACCTGCCGTACCTTCACGTACCTCTCATCATCCACATTCACCAATGTACGTAATATTCCCACGCAATCTCCCTCACATATTCCTCGGACCTGCTTCTTCCTGACACTCGGCAATGACGTTATATATACCCTCGGATCTCCCATGTTCAAAACCCCATCATATACACACACATTTGCCCTGACTAATTTATTTACATCTATACCCTCAACTACATACTCACAATTATCATTGTTGGCTATTCCGAGGCTATCCGGCCATGCCACTTTCACACTCACAACTTCTCCAATCTCATGTGGCACTTTACCCTCTCTGTCGCAATTACAGGCACTCTCTTCCACAATTTTTGCTCAACCCTACCATCCTTCCCCAAATACAAATCCCCAAGCACATCCCCATTCATATGTAATTCAATTACATTCATACTAGGACGGACCACCATCCCGCATTTTTCCAAAAACTTACATCCCAACAAAATATCATATTTATCATTCGTACTCTCAATCACACAAAAATCACTTTCATCCATCATTACACCCCCAATTTCTAACCGTTCAACACACTCTTCCAAACACTGCTACCCCTAAATTTCCAATCCCTCTTACTTCCCCCTGACAATTCCTAATTTCACACGTATTCCTCAATTTCTCATATCCATTCTTAAATATGACATTCATACTACACCCGGTATCTATTAACGCAATCAATCTTACTCCCTTACAACACACTTGCACACTCATGCACTCATCAGTCTTTCCAGCAAAGCCTCCTCATGCAACAACCCTCACGTACATGCATCACACGCACCGCTTGCATCCTGGAGGATCCACCCATTTGAACCCCTTCACACTCAGTTTCCCGAATTCGCTGTCACAGTCTCCCTCTTTCGTCTACATACACTTGATACATGCCCTTCCATTCCACATTCGACACACTTCGCTCTCGGTTCTGAACACATTCTCGCATAATGCCCATTCTTACCACAGTTGCCACATATTACATTCACTCGGGTACCCCTACAACCATTAGCAATATGACCCACCTGTCCGCACCTGTAGCATTTAACCCCCCTATCTTTCGTACACTCTCTTACCAAATGTCCCGACTGCCCACACCCGAAACACGCTCCTAAAGCCCACCTACACGCATTCTTTGTATGTCCTTCCTTTCCACATCTAAAACACTTCGCTCGACTTCCACTCACCGACCTTCCCCTTTGTACACTACTATCCCTAACCCGTCCAACCCGTTGTTCCCTTACAAACCCACCATTCATCCTCACTGGCACCTCCACATTACTTGCTATTACACTCCTATCTATTACACTATCGGTCATTCTCATTGGGCCCCTCAACACTGCATCCCTAAAGCTTCCAAACTCTGGCAATCTCTCATCTACCCCAGCCCTTACACTCACACTTCTGCTCTCTTTTATAACCCTGTCAAGCTTATAATCTTCTACAATTTCCAAAATTTCTCCCCAAGTCAACCTTTCACTCGTCCATCTTTTCTTCTCCTTCCACTTCAAGTTCACAAATTCTCTAACTCCATCTGGCACTGTCCCTAACAACTTCCGTACTAACTCCTTACATTCATCTATCCCATCATCCCCAAACTTCTTCCTTGCCAACATCTCCAGTCTACAAGCATACAGTGACAAGGTTTCCCCAGCTTTCATTCTTGCCTCATCAAATTCATTCTTCCTCTTATACTTAACACTTGCTTTCATACACCTCGCTTGCTCAACTAGTCTAGCTTTCACCTTGTCATACTCAACATCTCCCACACTCATAATAACCCTATACATATCAAGCAAAAACCCAGTCAAATATTCTCCTAATTCTCGTGCCCACACTCTCTTACTCTCCCCATAATTATCCTGACAAAACCTTTCATACTCCCTAAAGAAATCATGCACATCCCTACTTCCATACTCATTATACCTTTCACACCAGGGTACCTCCCTCACATACATAGCCTTTCTCACTTCTTTCTCACTTTCACTCTCACTTTCGCTACTTTCACTCTGTCCTTTCATACCCTCTTCCGAATACAGAGTCCACTTCCGCACTTACATTCATCTTACTCATTACACTCTTCTTCCCCCTCTTTTTATCCACTTTTATCCATTCACCTCCATCCACCTCACTATCACTACTGCCTTTACGCTCTCCCTTCTTTCCTGCCTTTCCCACTTACTTACCCTTCTTACCAGTTTCCTTTCCTTTTCCCTTCTTCTTCCCCTGACTTATCCTTACTTTCCCTCTGTTCCTTCCCTTGCTTTTCATTCCCCTTTTCCTTACCCTGCCTCTCATTCTCTCGTTTCTTACTTCCTATTTCCACATCACTTTCATCACTCACGCTTCCATTCACTTCTTCCTCCTTTTCTTTCTCTCTTGCCCCTTCACACGTTCCAGAGGACCTGCCTCTAACAGCCCCTTCTCCAAAGAACTCCCTAAACATTCCCTTCATCATTTCCTGCATCCTGCTTACTGCAGACTCTAACTTCTTATCCATTCTTTCTTCAGACTCTTTCATCCCCTCTTTCATCTCCTCTTTCATTTCTTCTTTTGCACTCCTTAGCATTACCCCCATCTCCTCCAACTGACTCCTCAATCTCTCATTCTCACCCCTCAACCACGTATTCTCCTCTTTCAACCTCACCAGTTCCTCTTCCATCCTTCTTTTCAGTCACACTACCAGCCACCAATCTCAATTGCAGCTGCAACACCAGCTGCCCCACGTTGGGCGCCAAATATAATGTGGCGGAATTCAAACCCACAAGCAAAACAACACACAACACTCACCCTCATCTTCGGTTGCTGGAGATGGATAAAGGTCCACGGTCACCAATCACAGAACACAAAAACCACAAAAAACTTAAAACCGACCCTCCACCAACAACGAACGAAAAAAAAGAAGAGACACAAGAACCATTAATGTTAATACAAAAAAAAAACAGACGAACTCCCCGTCCACTTTCAAGGTTTGACCTCAACTGCCCAAGACTTCCCCAATTCCGAAAAACTCCCGAAAGACAGATAGACAGCGCTGTAGACGAACTCCAACAACCGAACCACTCACAACGACAATTACACTCGCTCTCTCTCTCTCTCTCTCTCTCTCTCTCTCTCTCTCTCTCTCTCTCTCTCTCTCTCTCTCTCTCTCTCTCTCTCTCTCTCTCTCTCTCACACAAAATGTTGGGAAATGCTAAATACAAACAAATTTATTCATCCCTCTATATGAGGACCTTCCCTACAGATGAAAAAGCCTGTTTACTATGTCCTGGTGCAAAGACCACTCTGTCCCTATGACCTGACTTCAGCAACACAAGATTGTTAGCCACTACATTCCTCCTGTCTGGGATATTACCTGGCACAGAGCCGTATATAGAGAGAGTTTGGCCATGCTCGGAACCACTCAGGCAAGGTCACTAACCGATGGACGCCATCTTGCCTCTGTCTGACCGCCCTGATACGGTTCTGCCCTGGCCCCTGACGCAGAGCCGAATATTCAGTAGATGAATATTCTCTTAATATTCACTCACCCCTATGTGATAGCGATGAGGAATACCAATGAATCTATAATAACGATACTTTTGGGGGGGAAAAAAAAAAACAGAGTATTTGAAAACCTACACTCAAAATTACGAGGCTTCAATTTACATAAACTATAAATACGTTATCTGTGTGTGTGTGTGTGTGTGTGTGTGTGTGTGTGTGTGTGTGTGTGTGTGTGTGTGTGAGAGAGAGAGAGAGAGAGAGAGAGAGAGAGAGAGAGAGAGAGAGAGAGAGAGAGAGAGAGAGAGAGAGAAAATGGAATGGAATATAAAATTTTGGCCAAAGGCCAAGCACTGGGACCTATGAGGTAATTCAGCGCTGAAAGGAAAACTGCGAGTGGAAAGGTTAGTATAAAGGTGGAACAGGAGGAAAACCTCGCAGTTGCCCTATGAAACAATTGTTAGCAGAGGGTGGAAAGTTAGGATTGAAGAAAAAATATGAACGGAAGGAGGGGGGTAAAAGGAATGAGAGGGGTTGTAGCTTCTGGGGGCCGAAAGGCGCTGCAAAGAACCTTTAGGTAATTCCTACATTGCACCAATTTGTATCGATAATACAAATGGGGACTTCAGTACTTGGTTGAACGCGAAGGATACAGTAAAGACTTACAACAGCTTGGTTCATTGGTCTGATAAATAAGTGGTTCGATTTAATGTCAAGTAGGCATCCAATCATGGCACTAAGTAACGTCAATGAATCCTGTTATAAGCAAGCTATACTGCATCTTGAGCAAGTTACAAGGGTGTTTCATGAAATACGTATTGGACTTAATGCACAGTGGAAGCCAGTTCAAACTGGAGTGATATTGTCTACCACTTCCATTCTTAATCTACAAAGTCACTATTTGGCCAAAGGTCACAGATTTTTACTGACATCCAGATTCACCCAAGATTGCCTAGAAAACTTGTTTAGCTCCATAAGACTGAAAAACCCAGTGCCAACTGCCTTAGAATTTCGACAGTCTCTGAAATTGATATCAGTTGCACAATTTCTGAAATGTTCAAGTGCAAGTAATTATAACGTAGATGACCGCGAGTTTCTAGCCGACTTTCTGAATAAGGCCAATGTTGAAACAAGTGGTGATGCTGAAAATGAAACTTGAGGACCCTGATTTTGACCAATTCTCAAGTGATAATTTAACGAATTAAGCAGAACTGAGCAGCCTCCATTATATTGCTGGTTACTGCATAAAAAAGGTAAAAAAGTCAAATAATCATTGTAGGTTTTGTCTTCAAACAATAGAGAGCAACCAGTCAACACAGACAGATCCTTCTCAAAGGTTGACTCAGTTAAAAGAATATAGAAAAAACTGTCTAGTTTATAGCACAGATGCCTGCCTCAGTTTATTTCAAAATGCAGAAAATATTTTTAGGGCAAATGAAAATAGTTTTGGAAACAAGAGCAATTTATTAGGACGACTAGTGCATTTGGCAAACACTCAGACAAAAAATTTAACCTTTCCTTCTTGCCATGACATTAAGGGTAGACTCCTGAAGTTTTTCTTTACATTAAGATTATATATTTACGCTAAAAACATGAGAACATTCGTAAGGCTCGGTCGTTAAAATCAAGAGGAAGTGAATTAGGGAGTAAAAGTATGATGATGAGAAAAGCTGTAATGAATATAGGTAAACAGTGAATTTTGAAACAATGTATATTTTATAAAATACTTATGTATTTTAAAGTTAAAACTGTAATAAAGTTATAAATTATCATGAGATTTTTAACAAACGTTATAATGGTTGATAGAAAGCTTAAGTTAACAATCAGCAGCATATGATAAGAGAGAGAGAGAGAGAGAGATACAGAAAGAGAGAGAGAGAAGAGCTGAGATATCGCTCAGGTGGGTGCGCATGACCAAGCGCGACTGAACAGGACAGGAGCAAGATGGCGCCCTGTCAAATGGTTGGCCAAACTCTCTCTATATACGGCTCTGACCTGGCAGAGAGGTCCACTGAATGATCTATCACCCACTGATCAAAGACTACTGAAACTGTCTTAAGATCCAAATAATATTATCTCCTCCAGTTGTGGATCCTTAATATCCAAATAATATTATCTCCTCGGGTTGTGGATCAACTGGTAATTGTAGCAGCAGCAGCTACTTATTACATTTCCCACTCCTCACAGGAGGAGAGTAACTACCTTCAGTCAAAAGAAATGGAGCTACTAGACACCACTTCTTGACTGAGTAGGAACCAAAAACAAGTTGTCGGAACTTAGTTTGGAGGTGGTGTTGATCTCTCGATGAATCAGGCAAAACGATAGGAAGTTGTAAGCCCAAGACTTGAATCATGGATGCGAAAGATGTCTCCTAGGCACCAAAAGCATCTGAATTTTCTAGGAGGACACTTACCCAAGTATTGACTATACTAGTCCCAACTTTTCTAATCATGAATGTGAAAGACATCTCCTAAATGTCAACAGACTCCCGTGCTCCAGAAGGTCACCTATCCAAGTACTGAAGTGACCCAATCATTGCTAACTTCGCTGATCGAACGAGAAGCGATATTTTCAATGTGGTCTAGTCAATGGCTGTTGTACCCTTGACCCGTAGAGACAGAACCGAATAGTAACATCTTCAGAGTGGCTAGATTGAAGGACTAGGTTAAGAATACTTAATTGACCATCTTCCTAGATGGAATAATTCTTCAAAACGTCGAGGTGTTGAGACCAATTGTTGCTAACACTGACTCTAGTGAACGAACTTGTCTGTCATACATCCATCATCCTGGAATGTGTCTGGTTGACCAGTGTGCTGAGTGTGCTACTGCAAACCCATGCACCCGCACCATCAATTCATCAGAGGACGGATCCCGAGTAAAAGTCACCACTGCAGCCGGGGGTCCAAAGCTCTGAGAGGGATACACTGCCAACTAACTGGGAGAACCACCACCACAGAAGGGGTTCCAAAGCTCTGAAAGTGATACACTGGCGACAGATCCGAAACCGTAAGTCTACAAAGAGGTGAACAGGTTAGCTGCTACAGTCGCCAACTCAAAACGTTGGTCAGGGTAAACCCAAGGCTGATGTGGCACCACTGGCAGCCAGCTGAGGAGTCATCACAGCTGATGTACTAGGCAGGGGAGGGGGGAGAGCCACTGGAACGGGAACTGTCATGGCAGCTGACCCAGGCCCGTGTGAAGTCAAGTACAGTGGTGGGACAACAGACCATACCATCCAAGGTTGGTAACCCTGAAAAGCCTACAGAAGCAGAGATAATAACCATCTACCGCACAGCGGATTCTGAAAGGGTAGAACAAGATGACAGAATATCCACTCGTAAGGGGGAAGAAGTACCCACCATAAAAGAGCGGGGGTAGCATTAGTAAAGAAGTCTCCTGACCCCTCTCCCAAAACTTCCATAGGCGAAGCTATAGAAGAGTGGGAAGGGGTAAAATCTTCCAGAGAAGATGACGCCACTGGAGGATTTGGCAAGGAGGGAGAACAAAAGGAGTATGTGATGCAGCCATTGAAGGAGGGAACCCCCTCCAAGATGGAGCCTTCGACTTCCTCTCAACTTTTTTTTTTTCCAAGAGGAGGAGGTAGCATAAGTATATCTTAGTTTAACCAGCCCACTGAGCTGATTAACAGCTCTCCTAGGGCTGGCCCGAAGGATTATCAGCTCTCCTAGGGCTGGCCCGAAGGATTAGACTTATTTTACGTGGCTAAGAACCAATTGGTTACCTAGCAACGGGACCTACAGCTTATTGTGGAATCTGAACCACATTACAGCGAGAAATGAATTTCTATCACCAGAAATAAATTCCTCTTATTCTTCATTGGCCAGTCGGAGATTCGAACTCGCAGCCAACAGAGTGGTAGCTGAGAACAGAACTTGCTCGCCCAACGAAGAACTCTCCTCTTAGAAAAGACCCTCCACTGCTCAGGACATTCAGGGCATGGATTAGTGAAAATACAATCATTAGCTCTACATCAGCTACATTTTGTGTGGGGATCAGTCTCAACCGATGCCAAAAAACGGGAGCATGGATTACCATCAATGCCAGGGTACTTCCTCTGATGCTTGTAAAGACTGGCTGAATAATCACCCACAAGTGCAACAAACACAAAACACAGGCAAAGAAGAAAAACACTGGCTCCGGAGAGACGAGCATAGCACTTCTTCCTACATAGTTGCCACCTTGGCCTATCAGCCTACCTCGTCGCCACCATTTTAGCGGTTTTCCTGCTGGCACTAAAAGAATTATCCATAAGTTAAGACCCAGGTTTGTTCCACATGTGAACAATGAGCTGACCAGGTACGTGCACCACCCCACCTTCGATGAGTCCATAAACAGGATCCCTTCACTGAGGAGTAGTTCAGGAGAAATTCCACACGGAGGTACCCATCACCTAATAACCAAGTGAGATTGTCCCTCTCTTCCCTCTTCAAAGGAACAAGGAGAGCTGGAGAATCAACAGCAGATGACCAGAATTGCTTCTGTCACCTATAGGCATATGAATGTGGATACACGCACAGGCACAGGTTTCTCAAGGTGATCAAGGAGGATTTACCAAAGGCAAGCTGGCTGCAGGACAACAACTGTGCTAATACCTCCCCAACTCTGTCAATCCCAGAGTCTGTGAGACAGATTCTAACTGCTTCCATGTCCATAAACTTACCAAGTACAGTACTTCATCTGTTGTTTGGGTAGGAGATGGGACTTCTCACAGTTTACTACAATGCCCAGATCACCAAAAGGAGAAAAGTTTATCCTGATCCTGGAACAAATGCATCTTGAAAGATGACAAGATCAAACTAATCATTGAGATTACTTTAAGAAATGCATCCTGAATTACAGTAATGGGCCTGAACCAAAACTTGTGAACACTCTCCTAGTTTACCACAATCCCCAGAACACAACAAAAGGAGAAAATTTGATCCTGATCCTGGAACAAAAATGCATCTCGAAGGATGACAGGATCAAACTAGTCAACAAGATACTTTAAGAATGAATGAATGAATGAATGAATTAGTTCTCTAGCATCGTGACAACTGGGTCATTGATGCCGATATCAATTAAATGAACAACATAGTTACTATAAAAACGATGAAAAGATAAAAGAAAATGAATGAATATTATATTTTTGGGAGAAGACCAGCATTGGTAATAAATCTAAATATGCCACTGGCATCATACACCACATACTCTCCAAGGATCTTGATTGATTATGAAATTTAGGTCTTGAAGACCAAGTGCTGGAACCCATCAGGATTATTCAGCACAGCAATGAAGATGAAATATATAAATTAATGATGTGATTGACAATGAAAAGGTGAATAATAACATACTGTACTAGTAAAATTCATTGTTAAAATATGAACGTAAAAAATGAATGATATTAGATAAAACCCATAAAAAATAAATACTGTATACATAAAACTTTAATATTTAAAATATATATTTAATATATAAAATAAATAGGACAAATCTTTAATAAATATATGAACATATCTCATTAAAAAGGTCAGATTCTCTCGGATAACCCATAAGGTTATCTACCTTAACATCATCAATTAAAATTTCTAAAATAGTCTTCCCCGCTAATAAGTACTTTGCCCTAAGGCAATTAAATCTAAGACAGTGCACCAGCATGTGCTCAACGAATAGCTAACCACCACAGTGAGCACATACTAGAGCACTGGCTCCCTCTAAAATATAAGTATGGGTGAAGCGGGTATGGCCAATCCTAAGCCGTGTTAGGATGATCTCTTATCTTGTTATGATTAAAACCCGAACTCCAAAAATTAATACTTTTTCTAATTTTTCTGTACTTCCTATTTGTGGATAAAATGGGGGAGGTCCACCTCTGCTGCCATATCTTACGAATGTATTTCTAATGACTAGACACATATCCAAATGTGGCACCTCGCTAGTTAAGAAATCACATCTTGCAGCATCCTTTGCGTTACTATCAGCCAGTTCGTTCCCTTCTAGACCAGTGTGCCCTAGAATCCAACAAAACTTTACTGATTTGTGGTAAACAGAAAGATAAAAAAGCCATTCCTGAGCTTTTGGAATTAAGGGATGGGTAGGATTAAACTTCTTTAGGGCTTCTAAAACACTCCTTGAGTCACTACATATTGCTGTGGATTTAAATTTCTTATCAGATGCACGATTTAAAGCATCAACTATGGATGTTGCTTCAGCGGTGAATATGGGTGAGGAGTCTGGTAACTTTTTTTATACAGTATATGATTCCCCCTCACACACCACTGCACAGCCCACTCCATCTTCTGATTTTGATCCGTCAGTATAGATTTTCCTGTCATTTATATGCCTCTCATTATGCTCCAAAAACTTGTTTCTGACTTCTAGATGACCTTTCTTCTCTATCTCTTTAACGCAGACATCTATTGCTGGAATAAACAAATAAACCATGAAGGGATAGCAGGATGTTTAACTTGTAGGATCTGCATTTTTATACTTTCATCCTCCAGTTCACCCAGCTGTTTGATTGGAAATAGTACTGAAGACCTAGATCCAAAAAGCCTTGAGTCACACTGTTTTAAGATCTCAAAAGAAGGATTCTCCTTTGAGCTTTTCAGCTGCATGATGTATCTCAGACCTACCTCATGCCTCCAAAAGTCCAGCGGTAGCTGATGGGAGTCTACATAAATACTTAGCCCATATTATGCAAAACGTCCAATTCCTTAAGTTTACTAAGTTTAGTCTTTGAAGCAGATGAGTATACTGTACTTGGCAGCCATAGTGTAACTTAGATAAAAATACTGCATTATAAAGCCTTAACAATGATTTCTTATCAGCACCCCAATTAAAATTAGATACTACTCGTAAAATATTGTGATCTCTTCACTTTCACTTTTAACTGGTCAATATGATTATTTCAAGTAAGCCTTTCATCAAAGATCATTCCTAAAAATTTCACTTCAGTAAAGGTAAAATAATTCCATTTAAGGTAAGAGTTGGAATGGTTTCCTTAGTTCAGCACCTGCAGAACCGAACAGCGACAGTTTTTGATTTGGAAAATCAAAATCCTTGCTCACTAGCCCACTTGCTTACTATATTGATGGCTCTTTGCATGAACCTGCTAGTAGATACTGCATCATATCCTGTGCAGTACAGAGCCAAATCATCTACAAATAAAGAGCCTTTTACTGGTGATGATATCTTTTCTAACACTTCATTAATGGCAACTTCCCTGTGGAACTCCCTCTTCTTGTAAGAAAGGTCGCGATACATGATTCTCAACTCTTACCTTTATATATCTTTCTGATAAAAACAAATTTATAAATCTGATCATTTTTCCTTTAATGCCCATCTTATACAACTTTTTTATAATACCAAAATGCCATGTGGTTTCAGATGCCTTTTCCAAATCTAAGAAAACTCCTATTGTTTGGCTCTGTTTAGCAAAACCTTGTTGTATTTGGTTTGAGAGCCTGAGCAAGGGCTCTAAAGTAGATCTTGTTTTCCTAAAGCCAAACTGGAATGGAGAAAGCAATTTATTTGTTTCTAAGTGCCATACAAGTCTGGTGTTAATCATCTTTTCCATCAGCTTGCAAACACAACTGGTGAGAGCTATTGGTCTGTAGCTGCTGGGTAAAGAAAGATCCTTGTTTGGTTTCTTCACAGGGAGGATTAATGATAATTTCCAGATCTTAGGAATAATACCAGTTCCCAGATTTTATTCATTATATATCTAAAAGAAATTTCTTTGACTTTTCTGAGAGATGTTTCAGCATTTCATATAGTATTTTATCTTCACCAGGGGCTGATGGATTGGTATTCTGCAAGGCATCTTTGAGTTCCTGCAGTGTAAATTTTGCATTACAGTATATTGTTCAAAATTATTTTCGCTTAAATCTAGAGAAATCTGGGCATTTCTAATGTCTTGGAATTCTCAAGGCTATTTCTCACTACTCGATATTCTTAAGAAATGTTCTAATTTTTCTGTGACCCAGATCGATAGCTGAGTAGGTATTGGAGTAGACATTATGGTAAGTCATGGCTCCATTATTAAGTACAGTGTTATTATGACCATCCATAATACCCTCCAACATCCCGCCCTTGGCATCTGTCATGTTCCCACCACATATGGGGTTGTGAGCATTAAAATCTCCAAGGAGAAGGAAAGGAGTAGGAAGCTGATTGATCAATAAATGAATATCATTATAAGTGAAATCCAAATCAGGAGGAAGATAGATGGAGCAGACTGTAATCTGCTCATCTAAAATGAAAGTTACTGCTACAGCTTGGAGGTGAGTGTTGATAGCAAGGAGTTTTGCAACAATTTATGCACAATAATTGCTGCACCTATATATTCTGTAATTTAACCCAGGGTTATACTGTGTGCTTCCAAGCTAAGTTTCCTGGAGACATACAATACCCGGGCTATGATCATGGAGCAATACCTTCAGCTCTTCACTTCGAGCCCTAAGACCTCTACAGTTCCATTGGAGTATTGACATGAAAACTATTTTCTGGGCTTGGTAGAAGGCCTTTTGAATGGAGCCTTCTCATTTACTCTCTTTTGTTTATGAGTACTGTCAAGAGATGATTCTGAAAGGAATGGTCTTAACAGGTTTGGTTTATTATCTGTTGATTTACTGGTGTCATTTTGTTTCCCTTTCTTGTCAGTTTGTTTAAAGTCAGGCTAGGGTTCTTGCATCGAGCTTAGTACTTCGTATCTATTACTAAGTGATCTATGTTTAATTGGATTTGATGGAGGAGAGGATGAGGGAGACCGTCTCCTCTTTTGGTGCTTTTGCTCCTCAATCTCCATTAAATCAGGCAGAGACTCTCCCTGAGACAATTCCAAGGTGGTTGGGTTAAGTGCCATCTTATTTTCCTTGGAGGCTTGTGCTCTAGCCTCAACAGGCCGAGCACCTGACCAAGGGGTTGATGCACCTGCTATATTAGAGGGTGCTGCCATTGCACCCCTATTGGTAGATAGGGGTAGTGGCTAAAGAACCTGAGCACAGCTCCTAGGTTATTGTCCTAATTGTCTTTTTGCAAAATCAATACTTATATGCTCTGCATTGGCTTTATTTATTGCAGACAGTTCAAATTGTAAATTTCACAATTTTTGTTATTGGATTTAAGTTCCAGTTGACAGTTGGCATATTTTCCTTTTCTATTACATTCAACATCATGATGGACACCAGAGCAATTTATACAAATTTTAGCATTTTCGCAGTTTTTTGATGAGTGGCCAAACTTAGAACAATGATAGCACTGCATTGGTCTTTGCTGGAAAGGATGTACTCATACCCTTTCATTTTCAAATATGACATGAGTAGGTACTTCGGAGTCTACAACGGTAAAAATGATCACGTTGGCAATAGCTGCCTTTTTCACTCTCCAAACTGAAGTGGGGCTCATTACTAGAATTTCTTGTTTTGTCATGTCACATAGGTCTTTATCAAATAGTACTCTTCTCCCATAGCTAAAGCCTAAGTGGGGCTTGATCTTAGTAATCATTTCATTTTTAATGTCCAGCAAGGTCAGCAGATATGCTTGGATTGTGGATTTGGCATGAATAAGAACACTGTTCTTCCCAAAACAAGAAATATTACCGCCTTTATTCCTCCCACTTTTTTCTGGAGAAACCTACAAAATTTGTAGTAGTTATAATTTTCCTCTTTGGCTGAAGCTACCAGTCACATAGGAGTTTTAGGAGTCCTTACTTCTGCATTCTGCTTTCTCTCTGGTTTATCCTGAGCCCATTTAGATGGCACATAGCCTAAACGTCCATGTCGCTGGGGACTTTGTCTGTTAAGGCTCCTCTTACTGTAGCTTGACATATTTGTATGGCACTTATCATACTACTAGTCTTTAGGGCCTCACCATGGCTACTAAAGGTAAACAAAGCTTCCCATTTAGATTCAATATCAATAAAGTTCACCCCGATTTCTACAACAGTTCCAAATGATTTCAAAGCTGTCAAGATCATTTCATAATCACAGTTGACTGGTAAGTCTTCGTTATGGATCATTCTCAAATTTTTCACACAACCTGGCTGTGTTGAGGATTTAATTTTCAATGAAGATTTCTTAGAGAAGTCCGTGTTCTTGCTTGAAGTCGTCATCAATGAAGCATGGCTAGAGGGTCCAGGGAAGGGGAAGTCAGGAGGGGGATCAGGAGATTTGTCATTACCTGTATTGCTATTTGTCAATTTATTTTTGGAGAAGTTATCAACATTTGGAGAACTTTCAATCTCCAAGGTGGGTACAGAGGCTGTCATGTGCCAGAATAGCACCAGGGGTACTCAAATCCTTATAACAAAAGACTTCAGAAAAAATATGACTGCCTAACTTCACTTATTACCAGAGCCCTAGTACTGAGTGGGAGAGGGTCCCCTGAAGATGCCACTGCACCAGTCCAAGACAGTACCTTCAAGACAAAGATTAGAGAGCAGAAAAAAAAATAAAATAAACCTGAAAACCTTAAAAAGATATCACCAGCCTTTCATGGGGTTTATTCTTCCACCAATGGCACAAGTGAGAACTAAGTCCCAAATGTCCACCCCCTACCCTACCCCACAGGGGATAGCACAACATGATTTGAGTGGCCCAAGTGTAAGCCAAACCTGCTTGCTAGGACTAACAGTGTTACAAGAATACAATCATCCACACCCTAATCATGTTATGTGCAAACCAGATAGAATGCCGAGAGTCCTATCCCTAAAACCAGACCCCCATGGAATCCGTGGTCCAGCCCTAAAGAATAGTTCGACCTTTGAGATATTAATCCGATATCTCTCAGGTCCAAACATTATTGGGTAGTTTGTAAAGTCACCACATCGCCGTCAGCGGAGTCTCCTTCGGATGCGTCATTAATTAAGTCTCCGCTGAGCAAGTTTTCTTTGGTGACTTCCCACTTTCTTCGCCACACAATTCGTTACGCCTAACATGCCAAGTCACGCATTTTTCTACCATTAAAACTTTACATGTATTTGTTCAACTGTCATAAATTATGTATCGTGTGTTTGTTCGCAGGCATCAAGATTATATCCATACTGGAATTCTGTATGTTTTTGTATTGTAAATTGTACTTGTTCGCTGTATATTACTATTAATTGTTTTGACCTCAGGTCACACTGTGATAGGTTAAATTTGGGTTTGTGTGAATGGATTGTTCCGTTTTTGTTGTTGTGATGTTTTTCATTATGTTTATTTTGTGTTTTTGTTATGAATGTCTGATGTAAGTTTTCATGTTGTTTTTTTTACTTGCAGTTTGCTTGAGAGTGGTAGGGTAGAGTAGACTCCCCTTCACCTAAGTGCCCATAGTGCTTGGATTGAGAGAACCTGGTTGAGAGACAGTGAAGGAAACAAGGCTTTTATTTCCTTCCTGAATGCTTGCCATGCTTTGCAGCAAGTATTATTTACAAATTAGTTGTGTGAACCACAGGCTGACTTATTCAAGCTTGCAGTAGAAAGTGATAATGCAGGACACTATAAACTGATTGTTGTAGATTTGTTCCAATGGAAGTGGAAAAACATTGAGAGAGGAATCACAGTGTGAATCAGGTTACAGTGAAGTTGTGTACGGAATACTACTTAAAGAAGAATATGTTTGGTTCTCAAATGATCTTTGTTGGACAATACCAAGTAGATTTTGAAGATTGATCTTTCAAGCATTGGATGTGTTTCCATTTTGAGGATTAAGAAATAAAATTAGATTAGGTTCTTAAAATTATTGGGCAAAACAAACTATAATAAGCTAGGTTAAGGAACTAAGGATGGGTTTTGGTGATCTATAGTATTAAGTTAGGCTAAGTTTAAGTAGAGGAAGACTGTTTTGGTAAATATTAAGAGTAAGTAGGAAGTAAGTGTAATGTTAAGGAAATAAATTAGGTTAAGGAAAATCAGAGTTTAATTTAATAACCTTCAAAACTGTTCCCATCATACTGCCCCAATTGTGTAATATAAAAAGCCCCAACATAATAATTTGGCGCCCAACGTGGGGCACTTTGATAGTAAAGTAAGAGTGGGGTGCATAATTGGAGATGGCAGAGGGAGCAGGTTTGGAAGGTGTTGGGTCAGGTGAAGGGGAGCAGGGTTGGATGCAGAGGTTGGATAGGCTGACGTGCATGATGATCAGCCTGCAGGATAAGCTAGAGGAAGCCCAGGCAAGGGAAAGTAGATTGGTTACAAGAATGGAGGCGATAGATGAGAAAGCCCAGGTAAGGGAAAGTAAATTGGTCGCAAGACTGGAGGCAATGGAGAAGAAGATGGCTGGAATGGCTAAGAGTGGGCTTGACATTGGGAAGGGAAGTGAGAACGATGAGGCAAAAGGTGCAAAGGAGAAATTTCCTAAGAAAGGAAAGGAGTTATCAAGTAAGAGTAAGGGAATACTTGCCATGGTAGAGGACAGTATGAGTGAGGTGAGTGAAAGTGATGAGGAAGAGAAAGGTAAGAACATAACAGGAAACAAGAAGAGAACACGAAAAGGGAGAGGTGGGAGGAAAGAGGAAATGAAGAAGAATGAAAGTGCTAGTAGCGGTAGTAGTAGTGAAGGTTTGAGTGAGGTGGAAGAGAAAGAGGCCAAAACAATGTTCCTGAGGGAGGTTCCCCGCATAGAAAAGTTTAATATCGGGAAGGGAAGAGATGTGAATGAGTTTTTTGACGAGTATGAAAGGTATTGTAGGCAAAAGTATGGAGAGAATGAAAATGTGTGGATGAAGCGGCTGGGAGAGTTTTTGGATGGGCGGCTGAAGATGTGTTATAGGAGTATGTGTGAGGGTGAACCTGGGTATGAGTCCGTGAAAGCTAGAGTGATCAAACAGGTGAAGAGAATGAAAGGGAGTGTAGTATACAAGAAAGATGACAGGTTCGAGGAGGCCAAGATGAAGCCTGGAGAAGAAGTGGGTTTATATGCTCACAGATTGGAAGTGTTGGCCAGAAGAAAGTATGGAGAGGAGGGAATTGAGGAAAACAAGCACCTCATCCGGAAGTTCTTGGCCACTATCCCTGAGAGGATTAGGGTCACATTAAATGAGAAAGAGAAAGATCGAAAGCGGTGGTCAGGAAAACGTTTGGACTGGGAAGATGTGTTGGAGATCTTAGAAGACATGAGAGTAAATGAGGATGAAGTAAAAGAAATGTATGCTGGGACAGACGTAGTGAATGGAAGGACATATAAAGATGCTTTGGTGAGTGAGGAGTTAAGTGATGCGAGCTCTGCTGGAAGAATGTAAGAAAGACCGGATAGAGAGAGAAGAAAGAATGTGCAAGTGAATGTGGGAAGTAACGGGAAAAGGAGCTTGAGCAGAAGCCGAGAGAGGTTTAGGAGTGGAAGTGTGAATAGAGTAAATGGAAATGTGAAAGGAAGTCGAATGGGAATGAGTAGTAGTGAGGGGTGTTACAGGTGTGGAAGGACTGGTCATGTGAAAGCAGATTGCAGATGGGCCAATGGTGAGTGTTTCGGCTGTGGAAAAAGAGGGCATGTAATGAGGGATTGCCCACAAGTCAAAGAGTTGAAGTGTTTCGGCTGTGGAAAGATAGGGCATCGAGTGAGAGACTGCCAGAGTGGAAGGAGAGTGGGAGTAAATGGAAGTCGCTGTGGAAATTGTGGAATGAGTGGGCATTTTGCCAGGATGTGTAAGAACCCTCGGAGTAAGTGTGAAGAATGTGGAATGGAGGGTCATGTGAAAGAAGTCTGCCGTACCAAATCCCAACCTCAGGGAAACTAAGTATGAAGGGGGTTTACCGTGGTGAGCCCTCTGGTATGGAAGGGATAGATGTATTGCATATAAGAGAAGCGTTCGTGAGTCGGAATGTCTGTTTTGGGGATCGAGTAGATCGTTGTTTGTGTTAGGGTAGAATGTGGTGGAGTGGTAATGAAAGCATTGATTGATACTGGTTGTAGTGGAAATGTAGTTTTCAGAGAGGCATATGAGAAAATAAAAGAAAGCATAACACAGAAGCAGGAATGTGCTGGATATGTGACAGGGATTGGAGGATTGGAAGTAAGGGTGTGTGCAAGGTTTGTTGAGTCAGTTGCAGTTGCAGGAATAAAGCTGGAGGAGGATGATTTTTACGTTGTGGACAGAGTGAATGAGAAATATGATATGTTGCTGGGGTATGCATTTTTGAGGAAAAACAGGGTAAAAGTGTACCCAGAACAAGAAATGATAGAAATACAAATGGGGAGGGAAACCAGTGTGAAGTTGTATGTGGAGGAGGATGGACAAGTAAGTCTGAAGATGGTTTCTGGAGTGGAGGTGTATGCGATGGAGGATGTACAATTGCCAAGGGATTCAGGAAGTGTGTGGAGTGTGAAAGTAGGGTGGAGGGCTAATGTTGGAATTGGCGCAGAGTTTAGGAGAAATGTTTATGTTGGACGGTAGCTCTGCATGTTATGAGATAAGGCGGGTCGTACATGTGTTTGATGGGATTATGGATATAAAGGACCCAAAGGTATGTGTACAGGTGTGTGGGAATTTGAAAAAGAAAAGGTGGAGAGGCATACATCTTGGTGATAGATTGGGAAGTTTGAGAAGTGTCGTCGATTTGAGTGATAGTAAGCACGTTAAGGGGTATGATGTGATGGCCGAAGGGGAAAGGACAGAAGAGTGGAGTAAGGAAAAGCTTAGGGAAAAGGTAAGGTTGAATGAAAAGTTGAGTGAGAAAGAGAAAGAGCAGGTGTATGAGTTGTTATGGGAGAGAAAGGGTGTGTTGAGTCAAGGGGATGAGGACTTGGGGACAGCTAGGTTGCCGGAGTTCCGTATTCAGCTGACAGATGAAACACCAATTTATCAGAGACCCCGACATTTCCCAGCTCCGGTAATGCGAGAGATTGAAGAGCAGTGTGAAGAGTTGGAAAAGATAGGAGTGATTGAACTCAGTAAGAGTGCTTGGAATAGTCCAATTGTGCCCGTAAGAAAGCCTGATGGGAGTCTGCGAATGTGTATTGATTATCGCAGAGTAAATGAGGTGACAGTGAAGGAAAGATTCCCTATGTGTGTGGTGTCTGACTGTGTGTACAGTATGCATGGGATGAAAGTGTTTAGCAAGATGGAGCTGGTAAGGGGGTATTATCAGATGCCAGTGGCGGAGGATTGTAGACCAATAACTGCCTTCTTGACTACGAAAAAACAGTATCAGTTCTGCAATCTCAGTTTTGGATTGGCCAATGCCCCAGCTGCCTTCCAGAGAGCAATGAATGTTGTGCTGAGTGGTTTTCCCCGCGAGAATGTGTTAGTGTTTCTTGATGACATTTTGGTGATGAGTAAGACGGTAGAAGAGCACAAGAGGTTGGTGCGAGCAGTGTTGAAGAAGTTAGAAGTGGGGGTGAAAGTCAAAGTGAGTAAATGTGAGTGGTTCATGGAAGAGGTGGAGTTTTTGGGTCATAAGGTGAGTGAGTCTGGAGTACGAAAAGCGGAAAAGTTTGTAGAAAAAGTGAGAAATTTCCCTCGACCCAGGAATGTGCGAGAATTGCGTGGATTTTTGGGATTGATCGAGTTTGGAAGGAAGTTTGTGGAAGATTGTTCGGGAATTGCAAAGCCGTTGTCAAAATGGACAGGCTGTAGGAAGAGTACGGTTGTGAGGTGGGATGAAAGGATGGAGGAAGCGTTTGAGAAATTGAAAGAGGAAATGGTGAAGGATGTGGAGTTGGCTTACCCTGACTATAGTGCAAATGCCAGTAAGCTAGAAGTGTATACGGATGCGAGTGGAGTGTCAATGGGTGCATGTTTGATGCAGAAGCAAGTGGTGAATGGAGTTGAAAGGGATAGAGTGATAGCATATGTAAGTAAGGCATTTAGTTCGGCAGAGCGAAAGTATTCGACTATTGAGAGAGAGCTGGCTGCCCTGCGGTTTTGTGTGAAAGCGTTACGACCATTTCTGTATGGTGTGAGGTTTGTGGTACGTACGGACCATCAGCCTCTAGTGTATCTCCAGAGAATGAAAGGAGTGGATGCTAGGATTGCACGAACGGTAGAGGATTTGAGTGATTTTGATTTTGTAGTTGAGTACATCCCAGGTAAAAGAAATATTGTTGCAGACATGATGTCTAGACTACCTGGGGAAGGGAAAGAAGAGAAGATAAAAGACATAAGACCAGAGTATCTGCCAAGAGGATTGGTAGTAGCACGTGAGAGTAAGGGGGGTGATGACTCCATGTTTGAAAGTTTGTGGTATGGATTGAATGATTTGGTAGATGAAGGTTTGAAGGTGCGGGTACCTGGAAGTGTGAATGAACTGAGGGCAGAGGTGATCGAAGAAGTTTGCAAGAGACCTGGATGTTTGGGACCTGGATGTTTGGGAGTGTCAAATGTGGAACGGTATCGAAAGAGTCTGAGGGCTATGATGTGTCCTGGAGTAGCCCCATTTCAGGAGGTTTTGGTACCAGTGAGTAAGAGGTATAAGGTGATAGTGTCCGTACATATTGGTGGTGAGAAACCTAAAGTGTATTGACATGAGAGAGTGAAAGAGAGTGAGCATGAGTTGCATCTGCAGTGTTTGAGTGGGGTGCACTATAACTGGGTTGTGGAGAAAAAGAGCTATGAAAGGAAGCATGAGAAGGAGGAAAATGTTGAAGAGAGAACGCCAGAGTTGTTGGAAGTGGAAGAGGATAGTAAGGAAGTAAATGAAGGATGTTTGGTTAGTGGAAGAGACAGGTGTATGTGTGTGCACAGGAGAGCAAAAGCAATGATTGTGGGAGTAGATGTCAGTGGAGGACAGTATTGTGGTTTGGTTGACACTGGAGCGCAAATATCGTTGGTGAACGCACGAGTGATTAGAGATGTTGAGAGAGTGGATTGGAATGTTAAAAGGAGAGTGGTGAATGTGTCAATAAGAGGTATAGCAGGGAGATCAGTTGGATGGGAGGAAGTGAGGTTGAAGGTAAGGTTGGGAGAGTTTGAGGTGGAAGCTTGTTTCGTAGTACTGGGAGATAAGCAGATGCCATGTTGTTTCTTGTTTGGGATAGATTTCTTGAGGAAGAATGGCTTGGTAGTGGATGTTGGAACAGGAGTTCTGTTGAAAGACGAGGTTGTAATAGGGAAGATTCAATGTGAGGCGGTGAATATGGCCAGGTTTGTGGGAATGATCGATAGGAGTCTGAGTGAGGAGGAGGATGTAGTGGAATTGGACAAGAGTGAGAATGAATTGTTGACAACGGAGGACATTGAGGAGATGCAGCGAAAGTGTTTTGTGGTGAGTGAGTTGAGGAGGTGTATTAGAGAGGGAGTACCTGGAAGAAGATGGCCTTTGTTGTTGAGTAAATGGATGCGGTATGCTGAGAGATTTGTGCTGTGTGAAGGAGTGGTGTATTTTTCGAGAGAGAAGATGGGAGAGTTGATGTATGTTCCAGTGTTCTCGATGAGTGGAGCAGTGGGGATGTGCATTTTAGTCCATGAGAAATATGGACATATGGGAAAGTTTAAGCTGATCGAGTGTATGAAAGAGCGGATGTTTTCCCCGTATTTGAGGAAGATTTGTACAGATGTGGCAGTCACATGTGAAGAATGTCAGAAGGGAAAGTATCAGAGAGTGTATGCTAGCCCACCTGTTTTGAAGTTGAGTATGAAAGAACCGTTTGAGTTAGTGGCGATTGATTGTGTGGCGTTGCCGGTAACAGTGAGAGGAAACGTAGGAGTGGTTGTTATGGTAGATCATAAGAGTAAGTTTGTAAGCTGTGCAGCTGTGAAGAATAAAACTAGTGAGAATGTTGCAAGAGTGGTCAGTATGGTCTTGTTGCCTGCTTGTGTGAGGAAGCCGGCAAGGATGTTGAGTGATAATGGGCCAGAATTTGTTGGTAGACCATTTGAGCAAATGTTGAAAGAATGGGGTATCGAGCATGTAGTAACAACTCCATATATGCCGAGTGCAAATGGGTTGGCGGAACAAACCATAAGGACTCTGAGTGAAATGTTACGAATGTTGACTGATAGAGAGAATGAATGGGATTTGTTGTTAGGAAGAGTGGTAGCGATGTATAATGGGTCAGTACATAAAAGCACTGGCATACCTCCGAGTGAGTATGTAATGAATTATGAGAGGTATGTGAGAGCAAGGATGGATTTGAATGAAGATGAGCGGAATGTGTGGAGGCAGGCAAATGAAAAGTTTGAGAGTTTCAGAGTGGGTGATAGGGTGTTGAAGGAAGTTGTTGAGAAGGGAAGGTTGACAGCAAGTAAGATGCGTGAGAAGTACGAAGGTCCGTATGTAGTTAAAACAGTGTGGTCTAATGGATTGAGTTATGTGCTCGAAGACAGGAATGAAGAAGGTAACGTAAGGGTAATACGAGCACATTATAATCAGCTGAGAAGATGGAGAGAACCCCCTGACTACATAAAAGAGCATCCCATTAGGAAGATATTAAGGGAGGAAAGGGAAGAGGAAAGAAAAGAAATAGAGGAAGATGTGAACTGGGGAGATAAACAGCTAGTATTGGTGGAACATAAGAGAAAGCCTAAAAAGAGGTGTAGAAAGAGTAAGGGTACAGTTACCGAGTTGTTTGCAGAGAGTACTCGAGATGGGTTGTTTGATTTTGAGGGTTTTGAGAAGCCAGTAGGTGCGGAAAGTGAAAATACCCTTGCAGTGTTATTTGGGGGTAGTGAAAATGAGGGTGTAATTGATTTTGAAGGATTTGAGTGGGATGTGGAAGGAGTGAACTTGGTGAGTACAAGGAATGTGGAAGAGGATATGCAAGAGCTGGGTGAATTGGAAATAACGCCAAGTTGTGAGGAAGACGGTACGTATAGTGTGTGTGAGTTTCCTTTGAGTGAAAGTGTTGAAAGAGCGAGTGTAGGAGTGGGTGTGAGTGAGAGAGAGTTAGCAGTGCTGGAGAGTGTAGGTGGAGGAGCTTTGGATAGCTTGAGGCGGACTGTGGAAGAAATAAATGAGAGTATGGAAGAGATGATAGCAGCCATGTCAGGTGTGAGTGAGGTTGGAGCCAACGTAAGTCTCCAGAGTTTGAATGAGCTTGGTGTAAGTAGTCCGAAACCAAAGCTAGGTGAGCCTAGTGTGGTTGGAGTGGAAGTAAGTGAAGAAGAGGTGGTGCATGAGCGGCCATGGACCCGAAGTCAAGGTCCAGTTCCGGAATATGAATGGGTGGTAAGAAAGGGATTTTGAAGAAAAGGAAACAAGATTTCCTTTATTTTAGTAAGGGGGAGTGTGGTAGGTTAAATTTGGGTTTGTGTGAATGGATTGTTCCGTTTTTGTTGTTGTGATGTTTTTCATTATGTTTATTTTGTGTTTTTGTTATGAATGTCTGATGTAAGTTTTCATGTTGTTTTTTTTACTTGCAGTTTGCTTGAGAGTGGTAGTGCCCATAGTGCTTGGATTGAGAGAACCTGGTTGAGAGACAGTGAAGGAAACAAGGCTTTTATTTCCTTCCTGAATGCTTGCCATGCTTTGCAGCAAGTATTATTTACAAATTAGTTGTGTGAACCACAGGCTGACTTATTCAAGTTTGCAGTAGAAAGTGATAATGCAGGACACTATAAACTGATTGTTGTAGATTTGTTCCAATGGAAGTGGAAAAGCATTGAGAGAGGAATCACAGTGTGAATCAGGTTACAGTGAAGTTGTGTACGGAATACTACTTAAAGAAGAATATGTTTGGTTCTCAAATGATCTTTGTTGGACAATACCAAGTAGATTTTGAAGATTGATCTTTCAAGCATTGGATGTGTTTCCATTTTGAGGATTAAGAAATAAAATTAGATTAGGTTCTTAAAATTATTGGGCAAAACAAACTATAATAAGCTAGGTTAAGGAACTAAGGATGGGTTTTGGTGATCTATAGTATTAAGTTAGGCTAAGTTTAAGTATAGGAAGATTGTTTTGGTAAATATTAAGAGTAAGTAGGAAGTAAGTGTAATGTTAAGGAAATAAATTAGGTTAAGGAAAATCAGAGTTTAATTTAATAACCTTCAAAACTGTTCCCATCATATTGCCCCAATTGTGTAATATAAAAAGCCCAACAACACTCAAACTCATTGTCTTCCGCGGTTCGGCGCCAGTCGGCCGCTATATAAACTGCCTGAATCTGTAATAAACCAGCAGTAACTTTTACCTGCTCGTTTCTTTTGCACCTCTTACAGTGGTGACCTCCTGGAGTATCCGGAGCCATTAGCGGACCGACACGGCAACTCAGTCTTGGCTCCAGGAACGCTCCAATGCTCTTAGCGGACTAAACACGACGCTGTAACCAGCGTTTGAGCGTGCCGACTCTCGTCGGCAAAATCACCAGCGTCACTCCGGGGTCACCACTGCAAGAGGTGCAAAAGAAACGAGCAGGTAAAAGTTACTGCAGCCCATCGCCTTCTTCAGCAAGAAATTCAACCCTGCAGAGACCCGCTACAGCACCTTCGGCAGGGAACTCTGCGCGATGTACCGCGCAGTCCAGCACTTCAAGTTCCTCCTGGAGGGGACGCCCTTCACAATCTTCACGGACCACCAGCCACTGGTTCATGCCTTCACTAAGCACGGGGACGCATGGTCTTCCAGGCAGCAGCGCCACCTCTCAGCCATAGCTGAATTCAGCTGCTCCGTCGGGTACCTCCCCGGCAAGAAAAATCCCGTAGCAGACGCCCTCTCCAGAGTCAAGCTGAACGCAACTACGAGGACCTCGCCAGGGAACAGGCTGCTGACCCAGAAACCCCAGCCTACCGCACCGCCATCACGTCCCTTAAGTGGCGGGACGTGACCCTCGCCCCGGGGGCCCAAGTCTCCTCTGTGACATCAGTACGGGTCAGCCCCGCCTCTTGGTTCCAGCCTCACGCCGCCGCCAGGTATTCGACATAATACACGGCCTCTCACATCCCTCTGGCAGAACTACGGCCAAGCTGCTGTCAAAGAAGTTCGTCTGGCACGGGGCGCAGAAGGACGCCACATCCTGGGCGAAACAGTGCCTGCAGTGCCAAACCAGCAAGGTGGGTCATCACACACAGTCCGGGATAGGCGACTTACCGCAGCCAGAGCGCCGTTTTGGCCACATTCATGTCAACATCGTCGGGCCCCTTCCCCCATCAGGCGGGTCCAGATACCTCCTGACGGTGGTAGACCGCTCAACAAGGTGGCCCGAAGCCACACCGATGCAAGAAACCACCGCCAGCACGTGCGCCGAGGCCCTGCTTTCCAGTTGGGTCAGCTGCTTCGGCGTTCCGGACCACATCACAACCGACAGGGGCCCCGCCTTCCTGTCCGAATTGTGGTCCGCCCTGGCTCAGCTGCTGGGAACCATGCATCACACCACCACGGCGTACAACCCGGCGGCCAATGGCCTGGTCGAGCGGTTCCACAGGTCCCTGAAGGCGTCCCTCATGGCCTGCTGCACCGCCGAGGACTGGAAACATCAGCTGCCGTGGGTCCTCCTCGGTTTGAGAACCGCCCCCCGAGACGACGGCACCCCGTCCGCAGCCGAAAAGACCTGTGGAGAGTCCCTCGTGGTCCCAGGTGAGCTTGTGACAGAAGATCGCCACATCCCATCACTGCAGAGGCTCCGCAATGTGGTCGGCAAGTTCGCCCCTTGCAAGCGCACGTACACCGGCAGGTCGGCCACCTTCACACCACCAGAACTGTTATCCGCCACCCACGTCTTCGTCAGGGTTGACGCCGTCCGCCCGCCACTGACCAGGCCCTACAGGGGACCCTTCCGGGTGGTGGAGCGGAACAGCAAGGCGTTCCTGCTGGCACTCCCCGGGAGGAACGATTGGGTTTCAGCAGACCAGTTAAAGCCCGCCTTCCTGGAGGAGAGCACAGACGTCACCACAGCGCAAACCCCGCCCAGCCACCCTCTGCCACAGCCAGGCCCCGCAAACGGCGGGCGCGCGGCCGTCCCAGGAAGGACCCGCCCGCACCAGCAGCCCAGCAGCCTCACGCGCGGGGCGCCCCTCCGTTGTCCTCAAGAAGCCGTGGCACCCTTCAGCATCCCAGCAGATACGCAGACTAGTCAGACGCGTCCCACGTCTTGGGGGGGGAGTATTTGTAAAGTCACCACATCGCCGTCAGCGGATTCTCCTTCGGATGGGTCATTAATTAAGTCTCCGCTGAGCAAGTTTTTTTTGGTGACTTCCCACTTTCTTCACCACACAATTCGTTCCGCCTAACGTGCCAAGTCACGCATTTTTCTACCATTAAAACTTTACATGTATTTGTTCAACTGTCATAAATTATGTATCGTGTGTTTGTTCCCAGGCATCAAGATTATATCCATACTGGAATTCTGTATGTTTTTGTATTGTAAATTGTACTTGTTCGCTGTATATTATTGTTAATTGTTTTTGACCTCAGGTCACACTCAATCTCATTGTCTTCCGCGGTTCGGCGCCAGTCGGCCGCTATATAAACTGCCTGAATCTGTAATAAACCAGCAGTAACTTTTACCTGCTCGTTTCTTTTGCACCTCTTACAAGTTGATGGTCCTACCACAGTTCTCACTATTTAACTTCAGATATAAACCCAATCCCAGCTATATCTTTTTTTATTTATCAGGTCCAACAAATTTTAGCAAAGGTGGAAAATTCCACAAAAATTAATCCGAACAAGTATATACAGTAATCATATATGAGACTCTTGGACTCAAACCTGGGAACAAATTCCTGGGGTTCAAGAGCCCCCTCACCACATCAAGGTGGTCCCACATTGAGGGGGTCTCCAAGGATCTTGGCAAGGATGAACCTGCCACCCCGACCAAGAGCCTGAGAGAGGTAACGGCTTCTAATATCCCCAAGACTGGGGCACTCAACCACCAAGTGCCTCACAGCCAAGGGGACCAAACAATCCTCACAAAAAAGGTTCATTCTCCACGGCCATCAAAATGCTGTGTGTTAGGCAAGTATGCCCAATCCTTAAGCGGCAAAGAGCAGTCTCCCATCTTCTAGGCACACTGCCATACTTCCAAGGAAATATAATATCCGTAATTTCTTTCATTTTATTTTCTCCTATACTATCCCAATGCTCTTGACACAAATAAATTATAAATTTTCTAATGCTTGGGAAGAAATCATTATACAAAAGTGGACACCCCCTTGGAAGTAAATCTAGAGTTGCTACTTTGGCCAATCTGTCAGCTTCTTCATTTCAAAGCACACTAGCATGTGCCGAAACCCAACAAAACCTAATTTGTGTTCCTTTGCATAATAATAGGTGCACACATTACTGAATTTTTAAAACCAAGGGGTTAATCGAGTTAAAAACATTAAGTGCCTATAATGCACTCTTTGAGTCGCTAAAAATTGTAAAATTTGTTTCATCAATAACTGCTATTTTTTCAATAACATTTAAAATCCCAAGCAACTGTTGTGAAAATACATGTTAAAACAGGAAGTGTACCTTTGATGCAAAACTTATTACAGTACTAAGAACTCCAAATCCAACGCTGGAACCATCTGTGAATAAGCAAGTTGAATCCTTATGAACCTCACTGTGTTCAATAAATAAGGAACAGATCTCTGTATCCGTCATATTTTTCTTAAAACAATAAAAATATTTACAAAAAATGAGATTTCTGTTAATTTCCATGGCGGGGTTACTGACTTTATAAGGAAGCACCTCATTTCTACTATCAGTAGTGCCAAGTAACTTTAATTCTATACACGTAAGGTTGTGGACACTTAGGATGCATCTCATAGTGCCTAAAATGTCTTTCGCTTGTTATAATTTGAAAGCATCCTATACCAGTAGCAAAGGATGGGTGACTGGTGATGGAGTTGTAAAGGCAACTCCCCATCATCAACCAACATGCTTGATATCAGCGAGGTCTTGAGAACACCAGTGGCCAGTCTAATAATGCCTACATAAGTATCGAGTCAAGCATTTTCAACCTGCTGGGGGTTGCAGATGAGCATACTTCACACCCATATAGCAATTTTGATAAAGTCAGGGCTTTATGTAACCTTAAAAGTATTTGATGGTCTGCACCCCAGAAAGTGTGAGCTAAAATTTTGAAAATGTTTAAAATCTTCTGACACTCTGTCTTTAACATCTTTAGATCAGACACTTATGTTAGCTTACGGTCAAAGATTAAACCAAGGAATTTGGTTTCCTCTACACTGGGAATTCTTTGGCCTCTCATATATATATCTGGGTCTGGATGAAGCCCATGAATACGGCAAAAGTGGATTACAGCTGTTTTGCTAATCAAAAATTTAAACCCGTTTAAATCTGCCCATTTAGGGAGCTTTCTTTCAATAACAGACATCCTTGATCCTGCAAATGATATAGAAAGATCAACAAAAAATGTGTGCAATACATCATAAGGGATATGAGGAGAAGTACCATTGATAGCAGGTGCAAGGGTAACACTAAGAACACTACCTTGCGGGACCTCTTCTTGGAATTTACTTTCCGATAGAGTATTATCAACTCTAACCTGAAAGTGTCGACGTGTTAGAAAGGCCTTAATAAACAATGGCAGTTCTCCTCTAAGTCCTGATTAATGGATGGTTTTAAGGATTCCGTATCTCCATGCTGTGTCATAAGTCTTTTCAAGGTCAAAGAATATAGTAACATGATGCTGTTTTGATGCAAACGATTCACATATAGATGACTCAAGACTAATCAAGACATCAGTAGTAGAATGCATTGTTCTAATACCCAAACAAGCCTTACACTGACCATCTTTTCCATAATCTTACAAAGACATGATGTCAGGGCAATTGGGCAGTAGCTTGCACATAAAAATTTGTCCTTTCCTGGTTTTAAAAAGGCTAAAATTAAAGCTAGCTCCCAAACTGATGGGAAACTGTGATCACGTCAAATTCTGTTGATAATGCTAATTATGAAAAGCTTAGTGTTCATACATAAATGCTTAATCATTGCATATGGAACCTCATCAGGGCCTAGGGCTGTATCTGTACATGTTAACAAGGTAGAATCAAATTCTCTCTCAGTAAATGGAACACTGTAGGGTTCTTCTTTATTGGATGAAAAATCGAGTGGCTCTTGTTCTTCCCTGGAACAATAATGGAATCCAGGAGATGGTCTCGATTTCTGGGAAACCTTTTCAAAATGGTCTGCTAATTTGTTACTCACTTCCAATGCACCTGTGATGTATTGTCCATTAGCCCTTAGTACAGGGGGAAGGTTAGGAGTATATTTGCCTGCTATTTTATTGGCTCTTCTCCATACAGCTGGAGGTGGAGTTCTTTTATTCACTGAAGAAACAAAGGATGACCATGACTGGCGACGGGCTGCTTTTAATGTTCGCTGGAACTGTGCTCTACACTTTTTATACACTATGATGTTAAGTTCTGTTCGATTTTGTCGGCATCTAGTTAGAGCAGTTCTTGTGGCTCAGTGAAGTAACTGGAGTTCAGGCGACCACCAAGAAACTGGTCGACGGCAGAATAAGCCAGTGGTTTTAGGAATGGAGTGCAATCCAGCCATGTGAAGAGTACCATTAAGTAAATCAATGACATCATCAACACTGCTAAACTCACCCGCATCACCTTCGATTTCACTCAATTCCCTAAACTTATTCCAATTTGCTTTATCCAAGCACCAGCGAGGAGATCTATGCTCTGGTGGACTACTTTTGCTTTTAATGATTATTGGCGCATGGTCCCTAGTATGCCAGTCATCCAGTGTTCTCCAGTGAAAGTCAATAAGGCAGTTAGAACTAGTTATGGATAGGTCAATACATGACAAAGTGCTTGGTTCTTGTTTGTATATGAGAGTGAGTAGGCTCACCTGTATTAAGAATCCCTGTCTTCATTTTCAACTAGTGATGCTGTGAGATTTCCCTCTCTATTAGCTAAAACATCACCCCACAATGGAGGTCTACTGTTCATGTCTCCTACAAGAGGAAATGGTTGAGGAAGTTGATTAATCAACCCTACTACATCATTATAGCAGACATCATCATTGGGAGGTGAGTAGAGGGAGCAAACAGTATATTTTCTAGTTAATTCTACTTGCACTGCTACTGCTTGAAGGGGAGTTTGCAGACTTAAAGATATCTGAGGAATGTCATGGCAAATATAAACCAAACTCCCTCCATGACTTCCTACTTGAGGATTATAAAGAGTTTGGTATGCAGTGTATTCCTTTGGATAAGGAGTATTAATATCCAACATCGTTTCCTGTAAACAAATAAAAACTGGAGAGAATTCATGAATGAGCATCTTAAGCGCTTCATACTTAGCCCTCAGGCCTCGGCAGTTCCACTGCAAAATGGAGGAGAAAATGCTGGTGGTCAAGATATTTTTGGTTTTATACTCTTTTTAACATCATGTAGCTTATCTGACTGGCGAGGATTGTGGTGTAGATCAACTGTGATTTTTGAGTGAATTATCTCATTAGGAGGTTTTGATCCATCAACTAGCAACAATATTTCATACCTATTGCTAGGTATTTCAGCATGTCTTGTGACAGGAGGGGAAAAGGAAGGTGGTCTCCCTCTTTTTCTATTGGAAAATGGGGAGTGTGTTATTATTTTCCCTCTGTTATGAAAGCATTAACATGCTCTTGAGTATCGAGTTCCTCCCCTAAATCGGGCAGAGAGAGCACCCAAGATAACAGCTTAGGACCGCTCATCTTAGAAGAAGGTGCAGAGGGACGGGGAGTAATATCCAAAATTGGAGGTACTGATATCTGAATTGGAGGCTGAGCAGTTATATCTAAACTTATGTTTGCATTCACTGGCCTACCTGGCATTTTTGGTTTCTCATACTTGCTGATATTTGATTTCAAGGTCTTCGCATAATTCTTTTCCTTGCTTAGAAGTTTTCTAGCATAACCCACACTTAAATGCTCCGCATCTGATTTTAGTAGAGCATCTGTTTCCATTTGAAAATGTGGGCATTTTCTATCACTGGACTTATGACCCAGATTACAATTAAGGCAGAGCATGCCTAATGTGCACTTGCCATCATGAGCTGGTGCAGAACAGTTGTCACACAACTTTTCATTTTTACAGACTTGAGAAGGATGACCATATCTGAAACAGCTGAAGCAGTGTAATGGTTTTTGTTGGCATGGGCATACCGACACCCTTCATTTCCTAAATACAAATGAGAGGGAACATTATGATCCTCAAAAGTAATAATCATCATTGTAGTTTTTGGAATTTTACGTACCTGCCAAACCTGTTTTCGACACACATCTAATATCTCCTCTTCTTTGAAGTCATATAAACCCCTGTTGAAAATTATCCCTCTGCCATAGCTAAAATTAATATGGGGTTTGATATCAACTAACATTTCACTGTCATCTACTTTTAAATTGCAAAGCATAAGTGATTGTGTTTTGGATTTTGCATGGATAACAACAGATTTCTTACCAAATCTAGAAATGTCACCAATTCTTATAGTGCCTACTTTCTTTTGCAAATATTCACTGAATTTAAAATAATTATAATTCTCCTCTTTTGCAGTTGCTATAAGCCACTAGGGGAGTTTAGGTAATCTCTGCAGATTATTTTCAAGAGTTGGAGACTCATTTTTGTTCCAGTCAGCTGGGCAATATACATCTAAATTTCTAGGGAATTTGTCACTAAGTGCTCCCTTTATATTACAATTATGAAGAAGAATACTTTCAATGTTACATGTGGCACTAAAGCCATCTTCGTGTTTCTCAAAAGAGATCCAAGCTTCCAATTTCTCATCATCTTCATTGTAGTTCATACATATTTCTAAAATTTTCCCATATTGTTTAATACAAAAATAGATTCATAATGGCATTCAACGGGTATTTCATATGCATGCAAAATTGTCAATTTTCTATGGTGACTTTCATCACTCTTAGAATCTTTCTTTTGTGAATTTCCTTGTCGAGAGGCTGCATCAACCTTAGTTTCTTCTTTCTGAGGTGGAATCTGTAAGTCAATACTAATATCCTTTTCCAAGCCAGAAGTCGTTGCTAGTGCCAGCGAGTCGTTGGATCCAGGGGTGGGAAAAATAGTTGCCAAATCCATAATTATTGCCAATTCGCATGCAGAAATCCAAAAAGTGCACACTTGACATCCAAGGGCCCCCCCTCCCACACAGACCCCAACAACACATCAGAAAGGGAAAACTAGGCAGCTTCTACTGCATAGCCTTCCCCACCCTGACATGCTGCCAGAGCCCGCGAAGAGACCCCAAGATGCCGAGCACGCACACACCAGACCACCACCACACAAACTGGCTCACCCACCACCCAAAACTGCTTGGTTACATCAAGAAAGTATCGTGGATCAGTCAGGTATTTGCATTCTCCACCAATGGCACAAGTGAGAGTTGACTCCCAATAGTCCACCCCATACCCTACCCTTTCGGGATAGCACCAATACGCTTGCAGTGGCCCAGGTATAAACCAATCCACCTGCTGGGAGTTCTGCCCCCACTAATGGGGACTGACTCCCCACTCCAAATGTATTAACAGGCTTTCGGACAAAAGCCAGGAGTCCCATCTCCAAAAACCAGCCCCCTGGATTCCAATGGGCTGATCCCTGAAGATGGTTCTACCCTCAAGATAGCAATGGGAAGATCCCGTCACTCTCTTTTAGGTCCAAACCATATCAGGTGGCTACTCAGCCACCACAACTCCCACAATTAGCTTCGAATGCAAACCCCTTCCAAAACATGACCACTTCTCCGACTCACCTAAGCAGTAAAATTTTTCGAAAGTAAAAATGTCCACGCCATTTATACCAAAATCTACGTAGGATGATTCATCAAGACCCGGGCCCAAAGGCCAGGGTCCCTTAGCCCCTCACCTCGTCAAGGCATCCTACTCGAGGGGGGAGCTTTCAAGAAGGTAGACCATTGAGGGAGAAGTGGCAAAGGGCGCAGACCTCTGTCCTGAGACACACCTGGTTTTCTGACAGAGGAGAAGATCTACTATCACAGGGCAGTCCAGAAGGCATTCTACTGAAGAATGAAAGGTGGGGGGCCAAAAATGTCAATACATATATGAGAAACCATGATCCTTACCTGTAATATTCGTAAGTCAAGTGCATGACTGACAACAGAAGTAAACTCATGTCCTCCTTATGTTACCTATCCATTTCTCCTGAACCACAAAGGAAGCATTAGAAGACAAGGCTGCAGGAGAGAAACAACACCAGGAGGTGGAATAGATAGAGTAGCTTACAGTCAGACCTAACTACAGTACATTAATTGTCTAAGCAATCCATCGGCCTTTTGCATCTTCCAATACTTCCTGAAATTATTAATTTTCTCATCAGAACACTCCTACATTCTTCACAAGGAGAAAAATCACAATCATTACCCCCCACAGGTAACACACACCATATGAGCACCTTGCCTAATCAAATACAGATAACATGATATTTTAATGATAAAATAAGGTTTGTTCATACTTACCTGGCAGATATATATATAGCTGTATTCTCCGAAGGTCCGACAGAATTTCAAATTTCGCGGCACACGCGCGTGGCCGGTCAGGTGGTTAGTACCCATTCCGCCGCTGGGAGGCGGGTATCAGGAACCATTCCCATTTTCCATTCAGATTTTCATAGTGCCGTTGTCTCCTGAGGGGAGGAGGGTGGGCACTACGAATATATATCTGCCAGGTAAGTATGAACAAACCTTATTTTATCATTAAAATATCATTTTGTTCATGAAACTTACCTGTCAGATATATATATAGCTGAATCGCACCATTGGCGGTGGGCAGAGACAGCATAGGATTGAGAAACAAAACAATGTAGATGATTACACATCTTGGTTCCTTACCTTTTAGCATAGCTGACTTCGTGATTACTGTCACCCAAGTCTGCGTCTGCTTTACTGGAGTTTCCAACGAGGTAGAGACCTATAAGGTTGGAGAGTTCCAGACGATCTGTCAACGGGGACGTGACCACTATGTGCCCAGATCGTAGCCCTCAAGAAGGAAGCAAAGAGACAAAAATAACCACCTGACCTACCAAACATCGTGACTAGTAAAAAACTAAGGAAAGGGAAGACTGCCCCACAGTCTACCCACAACCATAAAAACACAACCAAAAACTTTTAAAAACTATTCCTAACCATACATTAAAGGATAGGATGGGTACTGCCTCCTTCTCCCAAGATCGTACCAGCCGAAACGTAAGGTCCCAATGAACAGCAAGACTCATACACTGTTCTTACGTCCTTTAGGTAATGAGAGGCGAACACAGAATGACTTCTCCAAAAAGTGGCATTCATAATCTCGTTCAGAGCCATGTTCTTTTGAAAGGCTACTGACGTTGCCACAGCCCGAACCTCATGCGCTTTAACTTTCAAAAGTTCGAAGTCACTCTCCTGACAACTCTTATGCACTTCCTGAATGGTGGACCTCAAGAAGAAAGCCAGCGCATTCTTTGACATGGGGACGTCAGGTCTTCTCACCGAGCACCATAACCTATCCGCAAGACCTCTCGACTCTTTTGTCTTGTTCAAGTAGAACTTTAGAGCCCGAACAGGGCAAAAGCAGTCTTTCTGGTTCCTGACCCAGAATACCCGCCAAACCTTTCAATTCAAAGGACTTGGGCCAGGGTGAGACGGGTTCTCATTCTTGGCAAGAAACGACGGTTGGAGAGAACACACCGCATCGTCTCCTTTAAATCCAACTGACTTAGATATTGCATGAATCTCACTGATTCTCTTTGCAGTAGCGAGCAACTAAAAATAAAGTCTTCTTTGTTAAGTCCCTCAAAGAAGCAGCATGAAGGGGTTCAAAAGGGCTTTGCATCAGGAACTTAAGAACCACGTCCAAGTTCCAAGATGGAACCAAAAACTGAGGCACCTTAGTCGTCTCGAACGACCTAATGAGGTCATGGAGGTCCGTATTGTTGGCGATATCTAATCCTCTGTGCCGAAAGACCGCCGACAACATACTCTTATACCCCTTAATAGTAGAGACTGCCAGCTTCGGAACTTCCCTAAGGAAAAGAAGGAAGTCTGCAATCTGGCTCACAGTGGTCGAGGAAGAGGAAATCCCTCTGCGAGTACACCACTGCCGAAATACGGCCCACTTCGATTGGTAAACTGCGATCGAGGATGTTCTCCTGGCTCTCGCGATCGCTCTTGCCACCTGCTTCGAAAAACCTCTCGCTCTCGCCAGCATTTCGATAGTCTGAACGCAGTCAGACCGAGAGCGGAGAGGTTTTGATGGTATCGTTCGAAGTGGGGCTGTCTGAGTAGATCTGGACGAAGAGGTAACACCCTTGGAAAGTCTACCAGAAGCGACATTACCTCCGAAACCACTCCTTGTAAGACCAATACGGAGCGATCAGAGTCATCCTCGTATCTTGCGACGACGCTAACTTCCTGACCACTTCTCCCAGGATCTTGAAGGGAGGGAAAGCGTAAAGGTCCAGACGAGACCAGTCCCAAAGAAGGGCGTCTATTGACACTGCTCCTGGATCCAGGACAGGAGAGCAGTAAAGCGGAAGCCTGTTGTTCTTTGACGTTGCAAACAGGTCTACTAGGGGACGACCCCATAAACCCCACAGTTTTTGGCACACCTCCTGGTTCAGAGTCCACTCTGTCGGGAGCAGTTGATGACGACGACTTAGCAGGTCCGCTCTCACGTTCTGAACGCCTGCTACGAACCTCGTCAAGATCGTAACGTTCCTGGAACTCGCCCACAACAGGATCTCTTTAAGCAAGAACGAACAGGGAATGAGAATGAGTGCCTCCTGTTTTTTCAGGTAAGATAGAGCAGTGGTATTGTCCGCGTTTACCTGGACTGTGCGACCGGACACTTGATCTTGGAAGAATCGAAGGGCTAGAAAAATCGCCCCTAATTCCTTCATATTGATATGCCAGGCCACCTGTTCCCCTCTCCAGATGCCTGACACTTCTCTCTTGCCCAGTGTTGCTCCCCACCCCGACATTGACGCGTCGGAGAACAACACTAGGTCGGGGTTCGGAAGGCTGAGAGACACGCCCTCTGAAAGCCTCGAGGGATCCAACCACCACCTGAGATGCTCCTTCACTTCGAGGGAAAGTTTGAGAGACAACTCGAGATTTTCCTTGTCTTCCCAGTTGTCTTGCAGGAAGAACTGAAGAGGCCTGAGATGTAGTCTCCCTAGGAAAACAAACTTTTCCAGTGAGGAAATGGTCCCCAGCAGACTCATCCACTCCCTCACCGAACAGGTTTCTTTCCCTAGGAAGGCCAGGACTTTTTCGTAGCACAGCTGTTGACGTTCCGGGGACGGAAAAGCCCGAAAAGCCACTGAGTCCATCTGAATCCCCAGATACACGATGGACTGCGTTGGGGTCAGGTGTGACTTTTCGAAGTTGACCAGCAGGCCGAGTTCCTTCGTCAGGTTTAAAGTTGCTTGAAGATCCTCCAGACACCTCTCCCTCGATGACGCTCGAATCAGCCAGTCGTCCAAGTAGAGCGACACACGTACGCCTGCCAGATGCAGCCACCTTGCTACATTCCGCATGATGACGGTGAAAATCATGGGAGCTGTGGACAGGCCAAAGCAAAGAGCTCTGAATTGATACACCTTTCCCCTCAAGACGAACCTCAGGAACTTCCTTGACTGAGGATGTATCGGTACGTGGAAGTACGCGTCCTGAAGGTCGAGGGATACCATCCAATCCCCAGGTCTTAAGGCTCCTAGAACAGACTGCGCCGTCTCCATCTTGAAAGTTTCTTTCGCGACGAAGCGGTTCAGGCTGCTGACATCCAGCACAGGTCTCCAACTTCCCGACTGTTTCGGGACCAGGAACAGCCTGTTGTAGAAGCCCGGGGAATTCAGGTCTAAGACCTGTTCTATTGCTCTCTTGACGAGCATTTGCCGCAGCAGGTCGTATAGGATCTCTTGTTTTCCTGGACCGTACGACGGAGAGAGGTCCAAGGGCGAAAGGCTTAAGGGAGGGGGAGAAAGGAAAGGGATCTTGTATCCTTTCTCTAAAACCGAAAGGGACCAACTGTCTGCCCCTCTCACTTTCCAGACTTCGGAAAACGCAAGAAGCCTGGCACCCACCGGTATCTGGAGGAGAATCACATCACTTCTTGCCCCTACCTCTAGCAAGGGCTTTACCTCTCGAGAGGTTCTTTCCTCGAGAAGAAGGCTTTGAGGATGCTCCGGCACGAAAGGGCTTCTTCATCTTGGGAGAATGTTGACGGTTTGACGTCGTCGAGGTCACAGGAACCGCAGGGCGCTTCGATGACTGAGCCAACAGGTCCTGTGTGGTCTTCTCTTGTAGGCTTGCAGCGATGTCCTTTACCATCGAAGCCGGGAAAAGATGATTGGAAAGGGGAGCAAACAACAGTTCTCCTTTCTGTGCCAAGGAGACGGACTTCGTAGCGAAACCGCAGAATAGAGACCTCTTCTTGAGCACTCCAGTCGCAAAGTGCGAGGCCAATTCGTCAGAACCATCTCGGACCGCCTTGTCCATACAAGACAAGACGCTCAAAAGGTCCGACAAGGAGATCGAGTCCTGACTCCGAGACTTAAGGTCCAAAGCTCCAAGACACCAGTCAAGGAAGTTGAAAACTTCTAACGTCTTGAAAAGGCCCTTCAAAAGATGGTCCATCTCCGTAAGAGTCCAGGGAATCTTGGCCGTCGACAGATGAGACCTCCTACTCGAATCAACGAGAGAGGCGAAGTCTCCCTTAGATGAGGAAGGAAGACGTAAGCCTAAGTCTTCTCCGGTCTCATACCACATCGCCGCTTTTCCCGAGAGTCTTGAAGGGGGAAGGGCGAAAGAAGACTTTCCTTGAGCCTTGCGGGAGTCCATCCACAAATGGACTTTCTTGAAGGCCCGCTTAGTGGAGAGCGATTTAGTCATCTTCAGAAATCCCGGAGCTTTCCTAGACTTAGTAGAAGTCAGTTGAGAAGGAGGGGAGAGAGGTACTGCCGGCAGAAACTTGTCAGAAACAATTCCTTCAACAGCTTGACGAGGATCTGGTAGTCCGGCGACGGGACTGATCCTTCAACTCATCTTCAGACTCCGAGACCCTGAGTCTATCTCCAACATCGGGCGGGGAAGAGCAGAGAGAAGTTGGAGAGGAAACACGCCGCAGGGACCTCTGCTTGGAAGAGGAACTGGCGTGCAAAGCAGCTGGAGAACCAGGAACCACACGAGAGCCGACAGCAACGGCAGGTGGAGCGTCTTGAAGGGAGTCAAAAACGTCCATCGGGGCGTCACGTCTGGCAGCATGACGAGCTTCTTGAGCGTCCAGCCGGGCGTCACGTCTGGCAGCATGACGAACGTCAGGAGCCTGACGAGCGTCATCAACAAACTGGAGAACATGACGTCTAGAACGAGAAGGGAGGGGAGGACGTCCTGGGGTGACGTCAAGACGATCCTCCCCAACACCCTCTGGGGACGAGAGTCTAGGGTTCCTTCCACGACGAGCAGGCGAAGCAGACGAAGGTGACGAACGAGGAGCAGGAGAAGGAGACCGCCTAGATCTCTTCACTGGAAGTCTAACATCCTTCCGACGAGGACGGGACCTGGACTCTCTCTGCAATGAACGAGGAGAGTTGCTGCTGCATGGAGGCAATAAGGGTCCTCGTTGGTGACGCCTCTCTCTCTGGAGAATCACGGAACCTAGAGGCAGAAGGACGAGGGGGCGTCCTAATCCTCTTCTCTTGAGGAGGGAGAGCTCTTGGGCGCTCAAAAACGTCTTCTTGGGATGACGTCCGGTACTTCTTTGCGGGGGAACGATCCACAAACTCTGGCGAGGAGCACAGAGTAGGAGAGAGAGGGCGTGAAGCGTCCTCCTCCCTAAAGCTTCTCTTAAGAGGGCGAGAGTCTATCTGACGGTTCCAACCCCTGCGTGGGAGGGACGTGTCAGAAGACGAGAAGCAGTCCTTCAGGACCCGAACACGAGATCGAGCCTGGGCAGCCTGGGAAACGTCTTCAGGACCTGCCGAAGGGACGCCAGACCGGTGGGGGTTCCCGTCACCCTCCTTCGGCTTTCGACATGCTCTCTCCCTGAGTCCTGGGAGTCCAGCAGAGGTCCAGGCCTAGAGGCATGATGGGGCGGTCTGACGCCCCCTCCACTGCACTGGGGCACTAGTCACTTCACAACACTTATCTTGGAGAGCTGACACCTTAGATTCTAATGCACGAATCGATTCCATCATAGCGGAAAGCATATTAGTCTCCACTGGCACGATCTCAGGGGCAGGAGACAAAACCACAGGGTTAGGATCTAAAGGTACAGGGAGTTAGGGCCGACATCAACACTTCCGCAAAGAGAAGCACTCCTGGAGGAAGACCTCCTCAGTCGATCACGCTCCAACTTCCTCACATATTTATCATACGCTCTCCATTCATTTTCAGACAAAGAAGCACATTCATCACACCTATCATTCAACATGCATATATGCTTCCTACAGTTAGAACAAATAGTGTGAGGGTCAACCGCAGCTTTCGGCAACCTCACACCTACATTCAGACATCACACACGCACGGTAACTAGCAGAGCTAGACCCAGACATAATGATAATCTAAATCAAAACCCAAAGAAAAGTCAAAAAAGCGTATGCCGATCTACCGATCCAAAGTCAAAATACCAAAAGACAATGAGATACTCAGTAATTTAGAAAAAAGCAAATCCTATGACGGAGGTGCAGACAACAGTTGTTGACAACACCGGCGACAGAGAAAATCTGAATGGAAAATGGAATGGTTCCTGATACCCGCCTCCCAGCGGCGGGAATGGGTACTAACCACCTGACCGGCCACTGCGTGTGCCGCGAAATTTGAAATTCTGTCGGACCTTCGGAGAATACAGCTATATATATATCTGACAGGTAAGTTTCATGAACAAATCTCTATTTACACATGGAGTATGTTCATAAATACATTGTACGAATGGAAATTCTGTAAATAAATTATAATTTCCCTATAAGAATCACTGATAATACAGTGGGGGGGTTAGGTTTGAGACAGTGAGAAATACTACACTTTTTTGGGGGGTTCTGATTAGAAATATTATGTGAACATCATGAGTATCACAGAACATTGAAAACAAGTTTTCACTGTGTATCAGTGTTGGCTAACTTTTACTCTCTTTGCTCTCCATACAATTTGTGCTGCTGGCTCGAGCAAAGACCCCAAACTTCCCATTATGCACAAAACAATCGTATAATATGGGGGTTAAGTTCAGAGGCAATAGTATCTCTACTTTTTACTGAATGCTGGTAAGGAATGCATAGTACAGTACAACACACACAGACACACACACACAAATTTTACTAATGCTTACCTACAAATATGTCATTATCTCCTCTAATCATAGCCCATGTTAAAGTGAAAGCATGTACAGTATTTAGAACCCATGAAAATTGAAAATAATCTGTCAGTTTACACAAAACTCAGTCCTACAAAACCTAACACTTTATCCCTGTTTGCTGTAGATGACGCAATACAAACCAGAAAATAAGCACAGTACCATACAGGAGAAAATCAACAAAAATATAGCCAAAATTATTATACTGTACAGCTAATTTATAATGTATGAATGCAGATACAGCAGGAAAATTTTAACAAGAATGTAAACATTCACATAACAGGAATGTAAACATTCACATGCCACTTGGTGAGAAACAGGTGTTTATAGACAGCCCATCCAGGTTAACCTCGCATTATTCTTTTGTTTATTCTGAATGAGAAACAGATGTTTATAGACAGTCCGTCCAGGTTAGCCAAGCATTATTCTTTTGTTCATTCTGAATGCCAATAGCACCTACCTGCACAAAGATGTAAGTTTACTTCAAAAGTTATAACATTCACCCCAAATAATGAAACTGAAACTTCTTCTGCACTGGTGTGAGAGTGACCTCTGCAAAATAAATTTTTTTTTAAATACCTGTAGCATACTGTAGTTTACATTTTTTCTACATGTACAAACCAGAGTATTAAATCTATGAGTATCCTTCAGCAACAGATGGTTCAGCTGTTGAAGCTTTGTAACAAGGTTGTTAATGCTTTCTTTAAGATATGACAAGTTAATATGTCATTTCAAAGTCCAACAATTGAGACAGTCATGATAAATTATTTGAAAATAAAAAAAAAACATGTTTTGACATAAGAAAAACCTATTTTTGATAGTTGATGTTGAGTCCTCAAGGAGTTACCCTTCCGTGGTCTTCCAGAGCTCCACTGCAACCAGACTAATATCAAAGAATTCTTTTTAAGCTGGTCTTGTAGCCGGGTATCATGTTGTAATGATAAACACTATGGCATGTGATGGGCATATAATGTACTCAAAGATAAGAGGGCATTTTCCCTTTTCTTCAGCAAAGCTGACCCAATTTTCCAAAGGATTCCTCCAAATGCAGTCTGGTCCTCGACCCATCAACACTGAACAAGCACATTGTTTGCCAAAAGTTTCGGATAACTACCATTGCCCAAGTACAGTATGTTCAATCATTCCAAAAGGGACTTGGACAGTTTCTGTTGATCTGAAAGATGCATACTGGCACATCCCTTATCACCGTTCTCTTAAAGCCCTTCCTAAGGTTCTGGATAGGGAAAGATACGTACAGGTTCAAAGTCATGTCTTTTGGGCTAAACATTGCCCCAAGAATTTTTACAAAACTAGCAACGGTAGTTGTTTGTGAACTCAGACAAGAAGGAATACAACTAATAGCCTACCTAGACGACTGGTTAATCTGGGGACCCTCAAGAAAAGAGTGCTTGAAAAACCTAAGAGCAGTGGTCAACAAACTCCAGTCAAAAGGTTTTCTAATAAATTGAAAAAATCCTGTCTTACGCCCAGCAGACGCTTTCAGTGTCTGGGACTTTGTTGGGATACTCTCCACAGCCTGTTCTCTCTCTCCATCAATACTCAAAACAGAATAAGGAAAAGTCTCAAAACGTTCCTTGCACAGCCCAGGGTTTCCAGACGGCAATTACAATGTAGGATGGGCCTGCTGCAGCTCACAACAGTACAGTAATAGATCCAACACTCAGATTGCAACTATAAAATGTGAACAAATTCTGGCAATCGCACACAAGAAAAAAGATGTAAGACCGACCTCATCAAAAGAATAAAAAAGTTGGGGAAATACTTAGCCTTGGACCCAGAAGGAATCTGGCAAAACAGGTCACCCTGACTCCTCCATCTGTATGAGTGACAATACACACCGATGCCCTGCTGACAGGTTGGGGAGGACATTGGGAGAATTATCAGGTGGCAGGGAGGTGGTCAGCTACTCTGAGGAATTGTCATATCAATTTTCTGGAGTTGATGGCTGTCTTTTCGTCCCTCAAAAAACTCAGACCTCCAGAAGAGAGACACATCTTGTTGATTCTAGATAACATGATGCTCACCTCCTCTCAATATGATAATGCTAGCCATCCCTCAGATTGCGCAAGCATGGAATGGGCACTTGTCTGCAATTCACCTCAAGGGGTCTCCAGTGTAATGGCAGACTCTCTATCAAGGAAAACAACAGTCTCAAAAGAGTGGATATTGAACAACCACTCTTTTCAAACAATAGCCAACACGCTTCCACAACCGAAAGTGGACTTGTTCACCACATATGAGAATCACAAACTCCCAGTATATTTGTCTCCAAACTTGGACAGTCAAGCAACAGCAAGAGATGCCTTCCCACAAGACTGGAGCAAATGGAGGATAATATACCTTTTTCCTCCACTGTCCCAGATTTCAAAGGTTTTGAGCAAGCTTCTAACCTTCAAAGGAACAGCTTACTTAATAACCCCAAAGTTGCCAAACAGGCATTGGTTCCTGTTACTGTACTTCAACAACAAGCAAAGAGATCAATTCCACTACCATCTGCTGCTCTATCCCAGACAGTAGGAGGGGAAGTCGTCTACGCATCCTCCTTTCTGAGCCGAGATTTTCATGTGTGGATTTTTTAAGTATTATCTACCGTGAAAATTACTCACCCAACATTGCTAGGTACCTAGTGCAAAAATTACGGACAGCATCTATCCAACAATACCAGTCCATATGGAAGATATGGTTAGATTACATCCATACTGAGAGCCCAGTTGAGATTTCTATGGAAATAATTTTAAATTTTCTTATACGTATACCTTTTTGAAGATAAACCTTATACGTATACCTTTTTGAAGATACACGCCTTGCTGTTACAACAATCATGGCATACAAGGCAGTATTAACGGAACCCATGCTTTATGGATTTGGGATTGACTCTAGTATAGAAATTGTCAATTCCCTTCTGCAGTCCTTTGCACTACAAAGAGCTGCTGCCGAAAGGCTTCCAGTTACTGTACTTTGTCCCTGAACAAGGTGTTTAGATTTCTATCAACACCTCACTTCAGCAGACCCAATACAAGCACAACTCACACATTGCAAAGGCGATCTCTTGAGTAACAGGAGCTCGTATTAGTGAACTGGGCTCTCTTAGACGGGGGAAATACATCAAGCAAACAGCTGACCATCAATTATTATTGTCCCCTGGTGCATCATTCCTGGCCAAGAATGAGAATCCTTTAAGAGGGAAATCTATTCTGATTAGAAAACTCAATTTAGCATACAAAAAATTATGCTCGGTTCAAGCACTTAAGGCGTACCTAGATGTCATGGCAAACATCCTAGAGGGTACAATTTTTGTACACCCTAGCACAAATAAACCACTCTCTCTACATGGGCTGAGAATAATTTTAGTGCCCCTCGTTAAAGGCAAACCCATACTCCTTTCCTAGGTCACATTATATTAGGAAAGTAAGTACATCGTTGGCCTTCTTCAGAAATGTCTCTTTTGAAGAAGTCTCTGAATGTACAGAGTGGTCATCAGAGACAGTATTCTTGAAACATTACTGCTATGGGCTCGGACAAATTTGACTACTCTGTGTATCAGTAGGTGGTATGGTTAGTCTTAATGCCATAGGCGCCACAGCGGAAAACCAGGGGTCTTCCAGACAGGTGTTTATGCTGACCATCGTTGGGGATGGTGTGACAATACTGCAACCATTCCCAGCATGCTTAGGTAAGTCACTAAGCAATAGGCTGAGGGTGTCCCTTTCCCTGATACTTGTCATCCTGAATATTTTCTAGCAAAATTTGCATTCTGCTCTAAGGATATCATAAAAATTCTTGATAATCTTGATGGCTGGGGTGGAGAAGATCCTGATGATTTCTTCCCTTTGTTTTTTAAAAAGGTTTCTAGTGTGTTGTCTCCCAAGATTAGTAGAATCTACAGATTTTTAAGTCGACGCAGTATCTGTGTGGATGAGCACAAGCTTAGTAATACATACAGTGCCTATCCTAAAAAGTAGCATACCTGCAGTCTGCAGTAACTACAAGCTGATTTCTATGCTCCCTGTGCTCTCCCAAGTTGCAGAAAAATGTTATTTTCGTAGGATTTTGCTATAAAAAAAACCCCGCTTGGTACTTGGGTACTTAGTGATGCTTCTTATGGTTATGAATAAGCATGACTCCTTGTTCCTTGGAACCTTATGTTTATTGCAAAAATTTTTTATCATGCTTTGAAAATTTCTTTTTCTCCTCCAAGTAGCAAATTAGCACTTTTAAGGATACCTGAGCCTCTTATTTCACACAGTCATAGGAAATCAGTCAGAAACAGGGGTTTTAGGGCAAGGTAAGATAAAAAAAAAATATACAGGGGTGTATTCTAATACGCCCCACGATACTTATACAAATTCTGATTTTGATTGGGATACGGCTAATTGAACGTTTCCAAAGTGTCACCACAAACTAAGTCCAAAGTGTCACCACAAACTAAGTGAGTACAAACCTGGTAACCCAGGTCATGCAATGTGGGAGGCCAGGGAGAACATAAGTCCCCCAAGCCACGTAAGGACTTGGCATCCTAGGCCAAATTAAGTTAGGTATGGTTGGGTTAGGTCACAATCCTAATACAGTATTTACTTTAATTTACAATGCCCTAGATTAGGTTAGGTGGACAGTCAAGGGGGGAAAAGTCCACAATCTGGTAAGGACCTAGCATCCTAAGTTAGCTGCTGGATTAGATTGCAAGGCTATTAGTACCACCCTAGGGAGGTGAAATTACTCTAGCCAGGTAAGGACCTGGCATCCTAGGTTAGGTTGGATCAAAACTATTATTCATCTTAATTTATAGAGCCATAGGTCAGGTTATGTGAGAGGTCCAGGGTGAAGAAGCCTGGCCCCAACCCAATATTCTATGTTAAGTTAGGTCAGAATACATCCCTAAGTTAGGTTAGGTTACTCTGATTTCCCACTAAGTCACCCATAATTGTAGGATATAAGGGGGTACAGTACCTCAACAACCACTCATTTGCTACCAAAGTGAATCTCAAAAACTCAGAAGGAAAATCACAGAATCAACCCCTGAATGCAATAAAGCCTAGCCTAAGGGGTAAAGTAAAAACTCACCCCAACACATATGCGATCGAGTTGCTTTATAAACTATTAATAATTTCTGCATCACAACAATATGAAAGAACACTAGAAAATGCTTTGTGCTTATGTGAGGAACATGCAAAACTATGTTTAATTACCGTTTGTCACTGCAAGACCACGCAAAACAATAGCCTAACCTACCCAATCAAGTTACCTTCAAGATAGACTACAAGTAATAAATTTCTGCATCACAGACGATTCCTGAGATGCACTTTTAATTTGAGGTTAGGCTATAGTGTCGTCATGAAGCAAAATAATGTATTCCACAACAGGAAATAATTTCCCCTTCAGTTTATGAGTATTTAAAAACCTATCACATTATCAATCTTTGGCAATTCTCCTTTGCCTATTATTTACTGGCCTAGGCCTATGGGTTTCACATAATTAAGATTAATACAACTAAAGTTAACCAATTACCCTAACGGTAATTCTAAGCCGGCTGTCCGCGGTGAGCTAGACTATGGCAATTGACGTTTTCCTATGTTATTTTACTTGCTTTACAAGAATTTAAAGTAATATTTTGTCGGCGGCTGTAACTAAACTGTCATTGAACTTTGAAGACTCGCGACTTGAATTGCCTAACGCATAAGGGTAGGTCTAAGCTGGCATTCCAGTGGCAAGCCCCACCCTCCATAGCTAATACGGCAAAAATTGTAACCAGTAAGCACCCTAAAAATACCAGCATAACGTACCCTAGGGGTGTTTACTGGTTACAACTTTGCCGTATTAGCCATGGAGGCGGAGGGGGGTGGGGCTTGCCGTGGAATGCTGGCTTAGACCTACCCTGCGTTAGGTAATTCAAGTCGTGCAGTCTTCAAAGGTCAATTGCAATTTAGTTACAACCGGCCGACAAAATATTACTTTAAATTCTTATAAAGCAAGTAAACTAATTGCCACAGTCTAGCTCACCGCGGACAGCCGGCTTAGAATTACCGCTCTAACCTCAAAAAAAATGTTCCTGAAACAATGCTTCGCTAGAAATTCATTTCACAAGGAATGAATGTCTGGTGTAGCCGGAAATTATTCCCCCGACTGAAATTCCTCCCGGGGAAAATTTGCCTAGGATTGATTTCCCCCTGGGAATAACAGCCCAGGCTGTTTTTCCCTGGGGGGGGGGAATTTTGGACCTAGGATATTTTTCCCCCCATCTAGGCCATTTCTCTCCCTGCACGTATCCATCTTTGCGGCGTGTTTAGTACAAGCCCGTTGGGGATTTCTGTATAAACATAAACAAAAGACTGTAAATAACAAAGACAACGACCCCCAAGAGGTAGTTTAGTCGTGATGATGTGATGATTATTATCCTGTGTGGCAGGTTTCCTACACGTCGCCGCCATAGCCATACTCTTATAACAGTAGTGGGGTTGGGGGAATCTTGGCCCAGAAGGAGGAATATTATCCTGGGACTAAATTTCTGCAGGGGGAAATATATCCTGGGCCATATTTCTCCCGGGGGGAATTTCAGGTATCGGGTATTATTTTATAAAGTTGCCAATACATGCTATGACATTGTACCGTACATTTTTGAAAAGAGCTCTTCATTCTCATTATTTTGAACCCCATAAACACTATGTGCTAATGATAAATAAAAAATTTATAAAAATACGACTTATGAGGTAAGAATACCAGCCTAGGCACCCCCACCAACCAAGGCTAATGTGGCAAAATTGTAACCAGTAAACACCCCTCGGTTATGTTAGGTTGGTATTTTTTGGTTCTTTTAGTGCCCTGTCATTTCCTAGTCATTTTTGCATGAAAAATCCAAAATGGTTTTTCAAGCAAAAATGGCTGGCTGGAGTCTTATGGGCAACTTATAAAATTTTACAAAATTTCAGACAGGGGGAAATACATCCTGTTACAGAGGCTTTGTCAACAAAAATTAGGCCTAGCATGAAACACAGGCGCTGCCATCAACTAAAATATGGTGTTGTGCTTATTCCCTAACATCAGGAACGTAAAATACTTACAGACGTATTACAGCAGACCTTGTGATGTAAACCTCTATTCCAAGGATGGCGTAAAGCCCGATTCATGCTGCGAAAATCTTTTAATCGTTAGTGAACACTTGAACTTGTAGACACGATAACCAACAACACCTGACCTACGGACAGGATGAAATTGGTGAATTTCAGAATCATATTCATAGGTGTCACCAGTGGTGTTCTTTTTCCGTTTCAAAAATTCCGCCGGTAATTCCTGAGGTTAACAAGGATGGCATTGAAGACTAAATAGTACATTTGGAGTAATGATAAAGTCAAGGTTTTTAGTATTTTTTTATTCATTTTTTTAGACTAATCTTAGAAGTTTAGTGCGAATCAGAATCCTTAATTGTGTTGGTTTCTTTGTTGTTCAGTAATTTGATCGTATTCAGAGGAAATAATAGATAAGTAATAGTATAATTATGGCTTCAGTTTCATCATCGTCAGAAGAATTTTACATTCGCACATGTTCTTGGGAATCATTTCACAGCAGGATAAATTATCTTGTCATTTATTGCATGACTAACATTGGTTCTATTTTAAAAATGTGGATGCATGACAATGTAAATAATTTTTCATACATACTGTAGTTTATATTGGTTTATTAACACACAATATGGTACGAAATTTTGTTTAAAGAAATTTGTTCTACATTGCATGTAGAATGTAGGCCTACTATGAGCAATTTGATGACCTGTGGTACTAGCAGTTGCGGCTGGTCTATAAATAATATATATATATATATATATATATATATATATATATATATATATATATATATATATATATATATATATGTGTGTGTGTGTGTGTGTGTGTGTGTGTGTGTGTGTGCGTGTGTGTGTGTATGTGTGTATGCATATATATATATGTATATATATATATTATATATATATATATATATATATATATATATATATATATCTTATGTATAAAAGTGAATGTTTATACATGTGTATGTTTATACTTGTAGCTTTGTGCACTATAGAAATCCGAACCACTTGACCAATCTAGACAAAATTTGGCAAGTGGCCATCATTTAACCTAACCTTTCCCCCCTTCCCTTTGTAATTTATGTGATAACAGCTTGACCG